>NW_026652279.1:104884058-104998401 GCF_009828535.3 Hylobates moloch | reverse complement strand
GAAAACACTATGGGCAGGGAGGGTTCCTAACATGGAAAAACTCTTGGTGACTTTGTCTGGATGTTTCCGAGTTTACCCCTGCACCATGTGAGTCACAATTTAATAATATGAAAGGTTTCATACAAAAGAGAATAAGAGCTTGTATCCGTGGTAACACAGTAGTCTTTACCTTATCATCAACTGGCAGTGAAGTTAACCTGTCTCTGCCACAGGGATAGTGAGGCTTTTGACTTTCATGTGTACCTTTAGGTGTACAAGTAAAGACTATGCATATTTTAAACTCTTCTTTTTCTTCAGGTTACCACATTGAATTCTTTCGTTAGGTTTATTGAGGTAAAATTTACATACAATGAAATATATTCTTTTAGACATACGTTCTATGAAGCTTGACAAATGCATACAGTTCACATCACCACCACTACCACAATCAATATATAAATCAGTTCCAGCACTCACTCCCTCTTGCCCCTTTTGAGTGAGCCCCACTCCCAGCAACCACTGCTCTGTTTTCTACCCTTATAGTTTTTCTTTTTCCAGAATATCAATCATATAAGGGGAATTGAACAGTGTGCAACCTGTTGAGTTGGGCTTCTTTCTTTAGCATAATGAATCTAAGACTGATCCATGTTGCTGTACGTATCAGGCATTCATTCCTTCTGATGCTGAGTAGTATTCCACCGTAAGAAAGAGCTGTAGTTTGTTTGTCTAGTCAATAGTTAGTGGATGGATAGTTTCCAGTTTGGGACAAATAGGAATAAATCTGCTATAAACATTCACTTACAGGCTTTTTGTGTAGACATAATTTTTCATTTTACTTGAGTAAATCCTAGGAATATGATTGTTCGGTCATATGGCAAGTGTGTTTTACTTTCAGAGAAACTGCTAAACTCTTTCCCCAAGCGTCTGTACCATCATGCATTCCCTCGGGACTGTCTGCAAACTCCGGTTCTGCATCCTCATCAGGCAGCACTGGCATGGTCAGTTTGTCTTTTTTCACCACTGTAGTAAATTTATAGTGATATCTCATTATGGTTTTATTTACACATAAATTTGCAGTATTTTTCATTCATGAGGATAGGTCAACATGTCATAATTTTTTAATAATCTGCTTAAAAATCAGAATTCTTTTTGAAGCCTTGTGTAAATCATATTGACAGGACTAATAAATATTTGGATAATAGCAGGATACCATTAAAAACCGCTGATCATAAAAGTGCATATGACTAATGATGATTATGTCAAAAGGCTCCTTCCTAAATACTTTAAGCTGATGCTTTTGAACAGTGTTGAATCTAGTCTGAAGACCAGCTGTCTTAGGCCAGCAAGCCAGTGGCCCATGTGGAGCAGTGGCTCTCTCACACTCTTAGCTTGACATTAGTAAGGTGCAGGCCTGGTCCACTGTCTTGACAACTTTTAGCAAGGGAAGATCAGGAAAAAAAAAAATGGGAAAAGTAGGATGATTGTGATCAAAAGCATTTTAGAAATTAAGTGACAAGCATTTTTTTCTTTATGCTCAAAGTAGAACATATGTGTGATTTTCTGTGTGTGCATTGTTAAAATCTCACCCACTTAGACTAATTTTATGGAAGATGAAGAAATATAACATTACTACTTTCCTAAAATACAAAGTAACCCCAGTTAGTTTTGTCAGATGTTGGGTAAGAGTCAGACTTTGGAATATCTATTAAGGAATAAATGAAAGTATTTTTGAAATTAAACATAGTGATTACATCTGACCCCTTGGGTAAGTTCAGCATGTCTTCTGCAATCTTGTTTAAACTATTTAGTTGCTTAGTAAGTACGGTTTTTTTAGAGAGAGAGAAAAGCTTGCACTCAGTTCCTCCCCAAAACTCACATATAATTAAGTCTGATGTTATATATCAAAATCAAGATCATAATAATGTTAGGGGTGGTGGTGATGGTGGCTCTGGAGATGAAGGGACTGTGGAGGTGATAGTTGCCATGGTGGTAATGGTGACTGCAGTAGTGATATTGGCTCTGGAGGTGAGGGTGATTGTGGTGAGGATGGTAGCTGTGGTTGTTTTGGTGACTATGGTGGGGGTGGTGATGAAGGTAGCTGTGGTGGAGAAGGTGACTGTGCTTGTGAAGGTAACTATGGTGGTGAAGATGGCCGTGGTGGGGGTGCTGGCTGTGGTGGCCTTGTTAGCTATGGTGGTAAAGGTAGCTGTGGTGACTGTGGTAGTGACAGTGACTGTAGTGAGAGGATGGTGACGGATGGTAATGTCAACTGTGGTGATGAAGGCATCCGTGAGGGGGATGGTAACCTCAGTTGTGTTGCTGGCTGTGGTGAGAATGGTGGCTATGGTAGTGAAAATGGCTGTAGTGGCTGTGGTAATGAAGGTAGCTATGGTGAGGATGGTGGCTGTGGTTGTGTTGGTGGCTGTGGCGGTGAAGGTGGCTGTGGTGGGGACGGTGACTCTGATGCTAATGTTGGTTGTGGTGATGGAGGCAGCTGTGGCAAAGATGGTGACTTTGATGGAGAAGGTGGCCATGTTGGGGCTAGTGGCTGTGGTTGTGGTGATGGCCATGGTGAGGATGGTGTTAAAGGTGGCTGTGGTGTTAAAGGTGGCTGTGATGAAGATGGTGAATGGGGTAGAAATGGTGACTGTGATGGTAATGTTGGCTGTGGTGATGAAGGTAGCTATGGTGAGGATAATGACTATGGTGGTGAAGGGGGCCATAGTGGCAATGGTGGCAATAGCTGTGTTGGTGGCTATGGTGGTGAAGGAGGCTGTGGTAGCATTATTGGTGCTTTTAATGATTAGAAAACTTTAGGGAAAGAGAGAAAATGAGCATATTCACTAATTTTTTATAGGATTTTTTTTTTCTTAAAACCTTGTCCCTTAAAAATTGTGGAAATCCTCAAAAGTGCAGCAGACCAGATGCTCCTAGCCAGCTTCAGAAGGTAGTGCTCCAGAGAACTGAGAAAATGCAGGGCTGCAGGCAGGAGCACAGAGTGTCACCAGAGTTTGTGACAGGAGGCTTTCCTTTTTCCTGATCATTTTTCACTTTTGTCTTCTGTTTTTAATTTCTATCTGAAATACCCACCAGTCAGAAAATGGACCTAATAGGTGGACGCTCCATGCCCATCATCTTTTTCCTAGTATCTTCCATTTTAACTTTATCTTTGATCCTTCCAATTGAAGTTTCTGCTTGATAATCATATCATTTTATTTTCAAGAGATTATTTTGTCCTCGAATCGTTATCTTTTCATGCAATCTTATTCGTATTTTATGGGTGCAGTATCTTCTCAAATCTTTTTAAGAATACTAAGTAGGATTTTTAAGATCTTTGTGGTTCCTGAATCATCTCTCTTTACTCCAGGATGAGTTGTTTAGCTATTGTGTTTCAGTCTCTCTCTTTTATGTACAGGTTTCTTCATGAGCTAGGTGATGGCTGGCAGTCTGTGTATATTTAGGTGTGGAGGGCTTGGTTTGCTTTTCTGTGAAGCTCTGTGGCTTTGCTTATTGCTGTGTCTGGATCTGCTGCATGGCCGAGTCTTTCTCCTGGGCAGTGGCCAGCCAAGAGCTCTTTGACAGGCAGGCTTCATTTTAAGGAGATGTGGGGATCCCTTGAATGTCAGAACCTGTCATACACTAGGAATTCCTGGAACTCACTTTCCTTTCTCCTTGTAAGTTTATTCATTGACAGACATTTTAATTGAGTCTCTGGAGGAAGAAAATACAAACACATACATTGCCTCTGACATCTTGAACAAGAGCCTGTTTCGGGGGCCTTTACCTTTAACTTTAACCCAGTCTTTGAATGAATTCTTGGTTACCATGTGGCTGGGGCGGGGCAGGGGGTAGTGGTGCAGTGGGAAGCGTGGGGAGTATTGCAAATTGTTCTGGCTACCCGGAAACATATAAAGAAAGGAGGAACAGCAAGCAGGTTCATAAATGTCTAGGAGGAAGGACAAGGGAACTTAAGGTGGCACACTTTGGAGTGAAGACAGCTGAATCAGCAAGAAGAGGCAGATGCACAAAGTAAAGTAGTTTCTGAAAGCGAGAAAGGAAGACAAATAGGAAAAGGTGACATGAAGAGGCTGAAATATGGAACAAAGATAGATAAATAGTGAACTTGCTCTCCACACTATTTCTGTTTCCCTGTCCTGGAAGAGAAGATGTCAGGACTAATGGTCCAGAGTAGGGCACGCCTAAGCCCCCATGCATGTGCAGGACACAGAACAGTAGAGTCCGTTCCAGACACAGGGATGGGAAGGATGTGCAGAAGTAGTGAGGGATGCAGAAGAACAAACAGTTCTTCCTCTCCAGTTAAAAACCACTTTCAAAGGAAAATGCACAAGCATAGAAGGATAAGAAAAATGGAAAAAGAGAAATCCCTTTAAAAGAAAAATTCAACATTTTGTAATAATAAATTGTATTTTAAGAGCTTTTAAAAATTTTTTTCAACTTTTATTTTTTTTTTTTATTTTTTTGAGATGGGATCTCACTCTGTTGCCCAGGCTGGAGTACACTGGCGTGATCTCGGCTCACTGCAACCTCCACCTCCCAGGTTCAGGTGATTCTCTTGTCTCAGCCTCCTGAGTAGGTGGGACTTACAGGCATGTGTCACTGTGCCTGGTTAATTTTTGTATTTTTAGTAAAGACGGAGTTTCACCATGTTGGCCAGGCTGGTCTTGAACTCCTGATCTCAAGTGATCTGCCCGCCTCAGCCTCCCAAAGTGCTGGAATTACAGGCGTGAGCCGCTGCACCCAGCCTTAACTTCTATTTTAGATACAGGGGGTACATGTGCAGATTTGTTACATGGGAATATTGCGTGATGCTGAGGTTTAGTGTACAGATCCTATCAACCCAGGTAGTGAGCATAGTATCCAACAGGTAGTTTTTCAACCCATGCCCTTCTCCCTCTCTCCCCTATAGTAGTCCACAGTGTCTGTCGCTCCCATATTTATGTCCATGTGTACTCAGTGTTTAGCTCTCACTTATAATTGAGAAGATGCAGTATTTGATTTCCTGTTACTATGTTAACTTGCTTAGGATTAAGGCCTCCAATTACATCCCTGTTACTGCAAAGGACATGATTTCATTCTTTTTTATGGTTGTAGTTGTATTCCATGGTGTGTGTGTGTGTGTATATATATATATCTCCCATATTCCTTATCAAATTTATCATTTATGGGGACCTAGGTTGCTTGTATGTCTTTCCTGTTGTGAATAGCATAGCAATGAACATGTGAGTGCATGTGTCTTTTTGGTAGAATGATTTCTTTTCCTTTACGTATACACCCAGTAATGGCATTGCTGGGTCGAATGGTAGCTCTGTTTTAAGTTCTTTGAGAAATCTCCAGACTGCTTTCCACAGTGGCTGAACTAATTTATATTCCTACCAACAGTGTATAAGCGTTCCCTTTTCTCCATATCCTAACCAGCATCTGTTGTTTTTGACTTTTTTAATGATAGCCATTCTGACTGGTGTGAGATGGTATCTCATCGTGGTTTTGCTTTGTATTTCTCTGATGATTAGTGATGCTGAGCATCTTTTCATATGTTTGTTGACCATTTGTGTGTCTTCTTTTGAGAAGTATCTGTTCATGTGCCTTGTCCATTTTTTAATGGGGTTATTTGGCTTTTGCTTGTTGATTTAAGTTACCTAGAGATTCTGGGTATTAGGGCTTTGTCAGCTGCATAGTTTGTGAATATCTTCTCCCACTCTGTGTAGGTTGTCTGTTTACTCTGTTGATAGTTTCTTTTTCTTTGCAGAAGCTCTTTAGTTTAATTAGGTCCCACTTGTCTATTTTTGGTTTTGTTACAATTGCTTTTGGGGACTTAGCCAAAAAATCTTTACCAATGCCAAAGTCGAGAAGAGAATTTCCAGATTGGCTTCTAGGATTTTTATAGTTTGAGGTCTTGCATTTAAATCTGTGACCTGTTTTGAGTTAATTTTTGTAGACAGTGAAAGGTTAGGAGTCCAGCATCAATCTTCTGTCTAAGGCTAGTCAGTTATCCTATAACCATTTATTGAATAGAGAGTCCTTTCCCCATTGCTTGTTTTTGTCAGCCTTGTCAAATATTAGATGGTTGTTAAGTGTGTATCTTTGTTTCTCAGTTTTCTGTTCTATTCCATTGGCCTAGGTGTCTGTTTTTGTACCAGTACCATGCTGTTTTGGTTGTTGTGGCTTTTTAGTATATAGTTTGAAGTTGGGTAGTGTGATGCTTCTGGCTTTGCTCTTTTGGCTTAGAGTTGCTTTGGTTGTTTGGGCTCTTTTTGGTTCCATATGAATTTTATAATAGTTTTTCTTAATTCTGTAAAGAATGACATTAGTAATTTGATAGGAATAGTGGTGAATCTGTAAATTCCTTTGGCAGTATGAACATTGTTATGTTATTGATTCTTCCAACCCATGAGCATGAAATGTTTTTCCATTTATTTGTGTTGTCTCTGATTTCTTTTAGCAATGTTTCATAGTTCTCCTTGTAGAGATCTTTTGCCTCCTTGGTTAGCTGTATTCCTAGGTATTTTATCTTCTTCGTGGCTATTGTAAGTGGGGTTGTATTCTTGATTTCACTCTCAGGCTGGACGTTCTTGGTGAAGAGAAGTGCTACTGATTTTTGTACACAGTTATTGTATCCTGAAACTTTACTAATTTTAAGAGCCATTATGAAAGATTTAAATACTTAGATGTAGAATGTAAAAAAAAACTAAAGATAGAAAGTTTGGAAATTAAGTTGCAATGTATCAGGAGGATCTACCTTCTAAGTAGAGTTCATGAGCCTCAAAAATGTTCAACTAGAAGGAAGGAATAGCCCATACACAATGATCTGGTTATTGGCTCTTTCAGGAAGAATGATATCCTAATATCTTTAATATATGACAGATTATACATTAGTGCAGAAAATAATTCAGTATCACTGGACAGGGCAAGAAAATCTTATTACAGTGTAGAGAAAGGAGCTTTCTCTGAGACTGTCATGTACAAGTAGTCAAATATTCAGCTTTAAAAAAGCTCAAAAAATAAATATGTGTATGTATAAATAGACACTTACACACATATAAAAACCTGGAGTCTTTACAAGCTGTGGCTGCAAAGACATACCCCATGTTTATCTGATTCTTCGACAACCCAGATTAAGTTTCTTTCTTTCTGAATAGGATAGAATAGAATATGGATGTGGGAAATGCAGAAGACATTTCCCACATTCATATTAAAAGCCACTGACATTTTACTAGAATCAGAAAAATCATAAAACATGTACATCTCTCAGATTACATGGCTTTAAAAAGGTTTAGTGACTTAAACATCAAGGTTCACAAGAGTTGCCAAATTTGGGGTCCACCATGGTCTTCCTTTAACTACTCCAGGGTTTGTAATTTCATTTTTTATCCATTCCTCAGCCAAGAATATTGGGATGGTGCATTATAATAACAGGCCACAAGATGATAATCCTCATAATTCCTTGGCACCTTAGGCTGTTCAAGGTCATTTGTAGGGTTCCTGCTGGCAGTGTGTGCATTTTCTGACATTTGCAGATTACACTCCTGGTACATCCCAAGAAGGTAAGTATCTCACCTCAGTGTGAGACTCTTGAAGGAACGGTTGGCTCCATTTGGAACCAGAAATAGAAACCAATTCTGCAATTCTCATCCTAGGGATTTACATTACAAAGCCCTACCTGTTTGAAATGATCACACATGACATCTGTTAGAGGTTTGGGAGTCTTCAGAGCACTTTCCCTTTTGATTCTGGACAAGATACAAAGACTTAAAATGAAGATGAGAGGAAGCCTCCTTATATGTTTTTTAGCAGTTTTGAGTGAGGATGGGCCACTGACTATCTTGCTGTCTTCACTGACCAGAGGTCATAAGATGAGGAAGAGGATAACCCGTACTCATGCCACCTAAGGGCATGAATAATGAAATGAAAACACTGAACTAGTAGAAGGAAAATGTGACTCCAGCTTCACTGTTTTCTGTACTTCTTTGGGAAAGTCAGGATGTCTGGACCTCCAGTTCTTCTCCTGGAGACCAGGTGCCTCTAACCTCAGTAAGGGCTTGCTGCGATAAAATCATACATCACATGTGATCATATATGTGAGGACATTTTGAAAAGCTATTCACAAATGTGAACTGTCATTGCCATATTCCAGGTGAAAATATGAAAAGATGTTGAGGCTTAAAAGAAGACTCAGGCTCACAGAGTTAGTCGGGACAAGTCTAGGTCATAATTTCCTGACACAGGGTGGCCTGTGCTGTTTGTTTACTCCAATGCCCCTTACAACAGGAAGGCCCAGTCTCTCCAGTTAACTCATAAAAGTACCTTCACGTTATTTTATGCAGTCCTCACAACAACTCAGGGGTATGTGACTGTCCCAGTGTGTCAAGTAGGAAACTGAAACCTAGAGGTGTCAGGTGCAGGTGACTGACCCAGGGCACAGGTACACCACGTAGAGTCAGAACTGCAGCCTAGGCCTGTCTCACCCCAGCCCCTGTGTTCCCTCTATAACCCCACACCATGGCTTTCCAGAGTGTACCCTGAAAACAGTGCTTCAGAACTGCAGTCATCAAGACAGCAGAAGACAAGAAGTTCCATCCTTCATATGCTTGGAGATGGCTAAAATATTACTGGCAAAAACCCATTGCCTGTTTTCTGACTCTGTGTCATAGCCCCTAATTTGGTCTTTGCATCAGCAGAGCAAGAGCCTGCGAAAGGAAAGTAACATACATGCAGCTTTTATTAAATTTGAATCATGAAAATAAATCTCTTCACTTCTGGGAAGGGGAAGAGAAGCCCTAATAAAATTTAACTATGAAAGGCTTCATATCATTAGTTATCCTGCTCTGCCATTAATTAATTTGATCATCAAATGCGTCCTCATTAGTAATCATTCCTTCTCAAAATAATGAGGCTAGCAGACGAATCAATGTAGGAGCCAGGGGCAAAACTAATGGCATTGCCCTGCAGACTATTAAAATCATTTGCCTTCTGCCTTTTGCTGCTTTCCCTGATGTCTGCAATGGGAAATCCTGACTCTCCAGTAGACTTCCATTCCCAGGATAAAGGAGCTCTGCTTTTCCCAACACTGTGTTCCTGGCAGTCTTTGGATGACCTTTGAATGACCTTCCCTTTCACTACCTCTTTTGGAAACTGCCTCCTGATTTACAATCTACATCACATGATGAGTACCAGATTTATAGTGAAATGGATCTTTTCTTAAATGTAATACATCAAAGCGGACTTTTGCTGCAGACATATACTGGCCTTCCACGCTGACCATTGTCATCTTTCTCCCTCCAGCTACGGACACTAAAATGATTCTTTGTGGTCTGGCTTTGACTTCATTTCTTTCTAGTCTACCAATGCCAAGAAGCCGACTCATTCACACTGAAGCCCTGAACCCTGCCAGCAACATGGCTCTGTCTATAGCAGGTGTCCTGCTCCCAGCCAAACTGATGTAATTACCCATTTCAACTCCGGCCGCAGTTGGGGGTCTTCATGCTCCAGGGCTTTCCTCTATGCAGCTGGCTAGGAGAGACAACATGAGGATTAGGAAGACCAGCCAATTCCCTTCTCATCAGAAATGAAAGCAGTGAAGAAAATGCAGGGAGAAATTTGATGGGGGGCAAAGAAATACAGCATTGGAACAAAGAAGAAAGAAGAATTAGAGGGGGGAAAAATTCCTCTTTTTTTTTTTTTTGAGACAGAGTCTCACTCTTGTCACCCAGGCTGGAGTGCAATGGCGCAAACTCAGCTCAGTGCAACCTCTGCCTACCAGGTTCAAGCTATTCTATTCTCCTGCCTCAGCCTCCCAAGTGCTGGGATTACAGGTGCCTGCCACCATGCCTAGCTAATTTTTGTATTTTTAGTAGAGACGGGGTTTCACCATGTTGGCCAGGCTGGTCTCGAACTCGTGACCTCAGGTGATCTGCCTGCCTTGGCAAAAAGAAATCCTTTTTATATGACTAAGAGAAAGCACAGAGGAAGAGAAATATAGGTGGGAGTAGCAGTTTTCCTGAGTCTCGGTTTGTCATTTAAATTTTTGTTTTATTTTTTCATTTTACAAAAGAATTTATGCTCAATGCACAAAACTTGGAAACATAAAAGAAACATATGAAAGGAAATAAAAATCATTCATAGTGTCACTACCTAGATATAACTATTGCTAACATTTACATATAGCCTTTCAGTCTTTTTCTCCATATACATATAAACATAGAGTGTTAATCATTTTTAAATACTGGCCAATAGAACAGCCAAACTTAGTCAGTTAAAGTGTCTGGAATTGTAACCAAAGTGTGGAATTGGGAATTCAGTTCCAAGATGTTAGATGCTTAGTTAAAGACTATGTTTTCTCCTCTGTTTAACAAAGCACCCTGAATAGTCATCAAGGGAAACTTAAACAAGTTAGTGCCCAATCTGGTCCTCACTTTACAGACCACCCATCTCACTCGATTGATCAGTGAGAATACACCCTGCATGATCAAGTTCTTATCCATATGCACCTTCTTTCATCTGGTAATTACTGTCTGGTTTTTGTACTTTCTGTTTCTTCTCTCTGTGTCTCTGTCTCTGACTCTCCTTGTCTACATATTTCTATCTCCTCTTTTATAATTGCCTCTCATTACCTCTCCAGTTTCCAGTTTTTGCACTTTCTGTTTCTTCTCGGTGTCTCTGTCTCTATTCCTATCTCCCCTCTCTCTCTTTCACACACACACACACACACACACACACACACAGACACACATACCTTTAACAAATAGCCACAACAGCCTTAGTTACTGGGGAAGAAAATAAAGAAGAAAGTATATTTGAACTTTGGCAGTAAGTTTCCAAGGAAGGGTGTAATAAGTAGTGCTTATAAATGAAAGACCAACACAGTGACTTTTCAAAGAGATAAAAAAAAATTATCTTATTTTCTTCTTCCTTTTGTTCTCTTAACTCATCCTGCTGACCCACCACACAACTACATTCTATTTTTTATGCCCTCCACCACCATTACCATCTTAATTTATTTTAAACCAGGTATCACTCAGGGATTCAGTCAGAGTGGGTTTCGTTGGCCAGCTTTGGAATTCTCATTCATGGTATTAAGATATGTATATTTCCACCCATGATTTACATTTTATACTGAGTCATTTGCTGAGCCAGTGTGTTACACATTTTTCAGTCATTTAAACATAGGGTGGTATGCCATGATTTTGTTCTCTCACTCTCTGTGCACCTTGTCCTCTTCTCTCTGGTGTTTATATTTCTTTCCTAATGGTTTGTATTTCTTATCTTCAGTGCCACTTAACTTCACTTTCAGGAAGTTTTTGTAAAGGCCTAACTGTGAAGTCCGTAACATTGTAAATATATGCTACTATAAGCTCAATATGTAGGACATATAAAGAAAATCATACTTTTCAAATATACTGGGAACATTTACAAAAATTAATCCCATACTAGGCCTTAAAGCAAATCTCAACACATGTCAAAAGAGTGGTATTGTATTTTTTGACCACACTAAATTGTTAGAAATCAGTGCCAAAAATGATAACTAAAATAAATTTCATATATCTGGAAAGTTTAAAACATACATCATTTTTACAGCTTCCAAAAGAAATCAGAATTAACTTAAAAATACTTAGAAGTAACTGATAATTAAAACATAATATATCAAAACTGGTGGGATGCAGCTAAAGCAGAACTTAGAGGAAAAATTTAAAACTTTGTTTTAGGAAAAAAGAAAACTAGTAACAGTAAGGTAAGCATCCAATTTCTATTGAAAGAAAACAATAGGCCAGGTACAGTTGCTAACACTTGTAATTTCAACACTTTGGGAGGCCAAGGCGGGAGGATATGCTTGAGCCCAGGAGTTTGAGACCAGCCTGGTCAACATACTGAGACCGCATCTGTACAAAAAAAAAAAAAATTTAATTAGCTAGGCATAGTGGCACGTGCCTGTGGTCCCAGATAACTGGGAAGCTGGGGTGGGATAATTCCCTTGAGCCTGGGAGGTCAAAGCTGTAGTGAGCCATGATTGCACCACTGTATTCTCCAGCCTGGGTAACAGAGTGAGATCCTGTCTCAAATAAACAAACAAAAAATAATAAACACAAAGTAGAGGGGATAATACAAAGAATAAAAATAACTAAAATAAACAGTAACCAACCATACGATAGAGAAGATCAACAAAGCCAAATGTTTGAAAAGATGAATAAAATGGAAAATCTTTGGCAATATGTATCAAGAAAAAAAGAGAACAACCTAAAAACAGTATTAAAAATGAGGTATAACTATAGATGCAACAGAGACTAAAGAAATATAAGAATATTAGGAATAGCTTTATGATAAATTTTTTAATTTTGGTGATACAAATTTCAATAGGAAAAAATAACTAATCAAAACTGAATTGGAAAGAAATTGAAAGCTTGAATAGTTTTGTTTTGTTTTGTTTTGTTTTTTGAGACCGAGTCTTGCTCTGTCGCCCAGGCTGGAATGCAGTGGCGTTCTCGGCTCACTGCAACCTCTGCCTTCTGGATTCAAGCCATTCTCCTGCCTCAGCTCCCGAGCAGCTGGGACTACAGGTGCGTGCCACCATGCCCAGCTAATTTTTGTATTTTTTTAGTAGAGACAGGGTTTCACCATACTGGCCAGACTGGTCTCAAACTCCTGACCTTGTGATCCACCCGCCTCAGCCTCCCAAAGTGCTGGGATTACAGGCATAAGCCACTGTGCCTGGCCAATAGCTTAACATTTTATATCAAAGCAACAGACCCAAAATTGCTTTATAGGCAAGTTCTACTAAATATAAGAAAAATAATACCAAGGGTGGGCGTGGTGGCTCATGCCTGTAATCCCAGCGCTTTGGGAGGCTAAGGCAGGCAGATCCCTTGAGCCCAGGAGTTTGAGACCAGCCTGGGTAAAATGGCAAAACTCTGTCTCTACGAAAAATTAAAAAATTAACCAGGCATGGTGGCACATGCCTGTAGTTCCAGCTACTCAGGAGGATCATTGAGCCTAGGAGGTCGAGGCTGCAGTTGAGCCACTGTACTCCAGCCTGGGCAACAGAGCAAGACCCTGTCTCAAAAAAAAAAAAAAAAAAAAAAAAAAAACAAGAAAAAAAGAATACCAATCTTTAACTCATTCAGAGAACACAAAAGGAAGACACACTTTCCAACTAATTCATAATGCTAGTATACTTAATACTGAAATAAAACAAGGACAATTAAAAGTTAAAATCAAAAAATTATAGGCCAGGCTCAGTTATAAACAAAGATTTATAATTCCTTTAGAAAAGCAAAATTAATCTGGTATTTTATAAATCACCAAATTGGATGTATTCTAGGAATGCAAGGTTAGTTCAACATTTGAAAAATCTATCAATGTAATGTATCTCATTAACAGGCAAAACCAGAATAATACAATCATTTTGATGGCCACCAAATATCCACTCATGATTTTAAACTAAAACAACCAAAGAAAAATGAAGGTTTTAACAACTTGGAATAGAAAGGAACTTTCTTATCCTGTTAAAGGTTATCCCCAGCAACGTCAGTGACAAAATGTGATTTAACCTTCCCAGATTAATCCCAATATAATCTCTCTCAATCCTCATGTAATCACTTGGACTAGAATGTAACTGATTTAAGTCATTTGCTTTGTATCATGATTTACATTTTCATATTGTTCCTGTAAACAGAAGAAGATTGCTACATGAAGTCTACTAGCAGACCCTAAAAATGTGGTCTCCCTATTCTTCCCTTTTGAAAAGTCATCAACACTAACCTTGGTGTTATCCCTCCCCTATTTCTACAGTGAAAACTTAAGTAAAGTACCCATATATCACAAATGATCATCTTTTTTATGCCATCACTGTGAGCAGCTGGACTTTCAGATGACTTCAGCAAAACTTGTGATTGGAAATTTTCATGGGTAAACATCACATGCAATGTTAAAATGTATGCAATTGCCAACTGAGAGTAGGGGGATTGCTAAAGCTAGAGGAGCACTTCATCACAGGCATGTGGATATTGATAATAAGTGTGAAGCTAGGGCTCTAATTTCTCTTAATTTTCATATCTTGGAAGCCTTTTTTGCTGTTATCGTTCATGGCCATGCTGACACCATTTATTGCAAAGGGTCTAACTCAGCTCACTTCTTTAATGCTTTCTATATTTAATGTTTCTGAAGCAGAGGAGATTGGTTTAAGATGATAATTTTCTATACTTTGGAATCTATGCAAGATGGTGGTGCTGTATTGTATTTTGCCAGATAGATTTCAGCAGCAGGTGTTAAGAATATGTGGCACATTTCACAATGGCAGTATTTGTTGAGGTTTTCTGCTGCTGCTGCTATTATTATTATTTTTCCTTACAGGGAGTCTGAAGTTCAAAGGGCAAATCTGAGATAGTTCAGAAGTTCAGTAGTTGCTACAGGTGGTTGAAAGCCTATGAGGAAACTGTTCCTGTCTAATGCAGCCCTCACCAGTTCATCCAGGGCTTGACCCTGGAGTAGGGAATAGGTGAAACTTGGAGACCTCCAAAAGTTCTAGTTACTCTGACACTCCTAAAATGTTGGGTTCCAGACCAGCCTAAATGCTTTTAAATAACTTGGAAACTTTGGGGGAAGGAGCAAACTTCCTCTCCCTGTCACTTCCCTTAGTGATTGATGAATGTGCCCATTTATTTACGTATCTTGTTCCAGAGCCCCCTAAAGATTAAATGTGCTTAAGTTCAGGGCTATTCTTCTCTCTTTACCCTGCCCCTAAATGTGTGATTCTCCTAGTCATAAAAATGTTTACTTGTATTAACAAAGAAAAATTGGGAATATTGTAATCATTGGATTAACTTCACTAAAGTTCTACAATTATTAGGAGTTAAGTAATATAGGTGATACAGACCTTCTAAATCCATAATAAAGTTTCCATCCTTAGTCAGACATCTATGGCTGATGTATCAGGACCTTCAGCTGTATTTTCTCTCTTCAATGATCTGCAAAACAGGCTAGATCATTGCAACTCTCACCATTAAGATTCAACTAAAAGCTCTCTGGACCCCAACACATATTCTTATTCTATAATCATTAAGGCAAAAGCTTCTTTCCTAAACCTGCAACCAAAGAGACTAGTGATGATGGTAATATCTGTTGTTAATGATGCTAAAACAAGTTATCGTTTGGTTCTCCAGTGGCTAAACTGAATGAGGCCCAGATCACTTTGCAAAAGATACCTCCAAAGAGGGCCACAGGCCTTTGGTTACAGGTCACCCATAGGGGTTCTTCTAGCCATAATCTCCAATCATGACTAGGTTATAAAATCTGTAAAGAAAGAACAAATTTCTGTTGGCCTTCAGGGCATAGTGCAAGACCCAGCTGTTCAATCAAGTTCTCATTTGATTGAAGTAAATGGGCCAACCTGGCTGGAAAGCATGTTAATATTTTAAATTTCTACATTAACAACTGTACATATGCCCAGAGGTTGGGTGATGACCACCTCACATAATTGCAAAAAAGAAAAGTGATAAGAATAAATAAATCCAAGCAAATTGGATTATCATTTGCAGCAGAACTGCCAGCAAAGGCAAGGGAGAGAATATCACTGATACATGTTCCTACTTCAGCAAGGTATTTGACACCTTCTCTTGTGAATTGCATGAATGGTGTTAATTCAAGTTGGCTGGCCTATGTTTTAAACATGGGCTGAAGGAGGGCACCCAGCATGGCTAGGCTGGGGCTGAACAACCGACCTTTCTCTCTGAATATTAATCCCCAGTACTGCCCACTCATATGACTTAAATGTCACTTCACCTTGTGGGTCTTAGTGTCTCCATTTTTGCAAAGAGGATAATGACAGCACTTTCATTTAACTCAGTGGGCATCTTTTGCCATTCAAGGAGCCTCACATACTTAACGCATGTTCTTTAGTCATACAATATCCCACTGGTAAGTATTCTTATATTTATTTAACATGTGAAGAAAGTGAAAAACGGGAACCTGAGATGACCCTGCAAATTAGTGTTAAGAAAATCATCTGTAGAAGAGAAAATAGATTTTAGAGCCTTCCAAACCACTTTTACATCCACCTTTACTGTGTTCTGTAGTCAAGAAATTCATTGATATCTTGCTTCGCAAATGATACATAATTCCTCATGAGACAGTTGTAAGGATAGAAGGCTTGGGGAAAAGAGGAGACCAGAGCAGTAGCTTGTTCAAGCTTGCACAGCAAGCTGATAATGGAGCTAATCACACTAGCCTTTGAAATGCCGACATGCAGCTTCATTTTTGCCTTTTTGCCAGTCCTTGACTGTATTTCTTTTCAGAATAATGTTGCCATATTGGGATATAGTATATCACAATTAGTAACTCCAGTGGATTATGGGAATGCCACGAGGCATCTGTCTTTCACACCAGTCCCTCCCAGGGGCACATTCAAGCAAAGGAAATGGTCTCTAAAATCTTGTCTGATGAAACAGTTCTCCCCAGCCCCTAGCCCAACAGGCCAAGGTCATGACTCTCCCAGTTTCAGGCACTGGCAGCCTGATAATTGTGCACCTAGTGAAATTTAACACTCAGAGGATCCTTTTTTAAATATTTCCTCCTCTAAATTTAGACACCATTATTTTCATTAATTATCATAAAATGGAATGAATAATAATGGCCAAGAAAGAAATGCAGACTAAATTTTTTTTCTTTTGAACTTCATGTATATTTAAGCCAGCAAGAAAATAAAATAGTGTAATAAAAGGAAAAAATTGCAACTATCTATTCAATAGTTTACCTAACAGTTTGAACTTTGATTCTTGATTATAGTTAACATATTGCTGTATGTAAATAATTGTCCAGTAAATCATAAGTATTAATAAAACCAAATGCAAAGGGCACAATTTAGGCAAGTATTGTGTCTCTGATGTAACATTTTCTTGATTTGTCTTTTAGTTTTAAAGCAAGCAATCTATAAAGAAAATTTTCAATTTTAAAAATACTGAAACGTAAACATATTTCACATATGAACTAAAATTTTCACTTGCCAACTAAAAATGTTTCATTGTTTTAAATTTTAAACATAAAAATTCTCAGAGTGGTCCTGTGGGATGAATGGAAGTAGCTCAAGTTCTAGTTCGTCATCTTTGCAAAACTGTGCTGTCATTGTTTATTTTGAATCTAGTATAGAAATGCAGAATATATGTAGTGCTACAGGAGGCTGGAGACACTGTATCCAAAGCAAGCTCAAATCAGAACAAATGTGTGCAGCTAAGTCCATGTGTGAGAGAGAGCTGGGGCAGACTGTATAAAGCTAGAAATTTTCCAAATCAGTTTCCACATAAAATGTTTGTTAAAGGGCAAGCAACAGAATATGCTAATTTGAAGATTACATACATATTATTAAATCTTAACAGTAATGGCAACAATTAGAATTTAGATCAGCAAAAGATTGTTATGAGGAAAGAGAGTTTTATCAATGATTTTACTTAGAATTGCTGGTGCATAGTGATGATAGATGGATACACCTTTAGTTTTAATATTGTTTTTACATTTTGTACAATTGTACCTGCTTAACTCCTACACCGAGGCAGGTAGCCCAGGCCCCGTCCTTGGTGCCCCGCCACTTCCTGCAGACTTAGGCCCTCAAATCTGCATCTCAGATGGCTTCCTGTGTTTTCTCAACCCCTCTGTGCCTCTTGAGGTCCTAAAAAAAACTCACTCCTCCCTTTGGAAATTTTTCATGGCTCAAAGATTCTTGGATTTTTTCCTTTTCTCTGCAGCAGAGGAAATCCGACTGCATTCCAGGCCAGCCCTGGGGAACCTGGAAACATTTCAGCTCTAAGTCCTTGTTCTCTGGAGTTCCTCCATGCCCTCTCTTCCCCTAGAGAACACACAGCCTGTGCCCTCCCTTCACCCTTGCCCTGGGAGATATTGCTCAATGCACAGTGTGCATCCTTCATCTCATGCCTTACTCGGTCCACAGGAATCCTTGCCAGGTCAGGGGTCAGCAGGGTCCTTCATGCCTCAGGCACCCCCATGAGAAGCCAGACCCTTGGAAACACTTACTTGAGCTTTCCCACTCCTCTCCATAGCTGTCCCAGGCTCCTAGCGTAATGATAGGCATGATCCCAGGGTTCATTGTCTTGACCTCTCAGAGATCAACCTAGGCAGGCCTGCACCTGGGCTGTGAGGTCTGGCTGACATTAGGATCTTAACAGCAGAGTCAGGGAACAAGGCCATGCTCCCACCATCTCTCAGCTATAAATGAAGCCTGATCTCCTCACGAACGAGAGATTGCCTTTCTGCCTAGCAATGAGAATGGCATTTAAAATTCAATATCAGAAAAGATATTGACGAGATTAAAGGCCTAAAGGAATTGATTTATGAGGAAAGACCCAAGGAATTAAATATGTATAGCCTAGTGTAATAGGATATTAGGCTCTGAACACGATTTCATTTCTATGATCCAGCATTCCTGTTATCAGTCATCTGGATGGTGGAGTTCTCTCCAAGAGATGTTTCTCCCCCAGGGGTCACCATGCCTGAGGCAGAGAGCGGGGCACCAGGGTTAATACACTGGCCATAGGCTTCGATGCCCTCATACCTTAGTGTAAATTGAGTGCAGTTTCATCCCCAGGTGGAAGCAGATGACATTTTAAACTAGAGTAGATCTTGAGTAGTCTTACCAGCCCATGTAACAAGAAAATTCAAGCTAGTTCAATTCCTTTTTTCCCAGGGAGAAAAGTGAGCATTGTAGATACCAGGTGGCAAATGATTGTCCTTCCCCAGAGACAGGTTCTCTCTGTCAGAAATCCTGTTAGATGTGTTTGCCTTTAGGCAAAGCCTTGCTCTTAGGTTGCGATAATGTTCACTTGATTTTTTACATCTCAAACTTTCTCTAACAATCAGGGATTAGCTCAGGATTCAGTGTCAGATGGAAAACAAGCATAGGTAGACCTCATCAGCGGGACCTAAGGCTGACATTCCTAAAGAGTTCTGAAGTCAGTGAGAACCAAAACTTGATGGAGCAGTGGATGGTCTGGAGAGTCCTGGGGAGACATGAAGACACAGTAAGCTGTGGGGTGGTGGGATGTAACAAGATCCCACCAAGAGAAAGGGGACTAAGGGGTGTATACTTCCATCTCAAGCTCTACAGTAGGACAAGGATCTGGCAGAGCTGGTCACAGGTGGAGTTCAGATTGCAGGCTGAAATACTGGGAAAAATCAGGTTGGCAACAGGATACAGAGGCAGGATGGGGCAGGACACTCTCATGGTTATCACTATGTAGAGCAAATGTTAAAAGGACTGCTGGGATGAGACCATCAGACACAGTCACACCCACCATTGCCTTTGGTGATAATTCCCTTTGGAAACCTCTGGGCCTCATTTCCTTAGGTGATACTCTACTAGCCTTAAAGGATTATCCCACTGAGTAGGACATCTGATTTATAGCAGAGTTACAGAGATGGAACAATAGTTATTAAAACTGAACCAAAAGAGTAAAAACACATTGAATTTAAATTGATAACATTCTGTGGGTTCAAATATTTCCAGACTACTGTCGTGAATATTCAGTGGCTCATTTCTAATAAGTGGAACAAGTTGTGATTCAAGATGGATCCCCTGAGCTCATTCTCCTGACCCCTAAACTGATCCCTAGAAATCTCCTGGATTCCTATGGAAACCATACCAGTTATAGCCATTATAAGAGTACTTTGTACTATCCTGACTTAGTTATCATGTACATGTAAGAACCTTTGTGACCCACCATCTAGAGGAGAGGCTACTTACTGTTGTTTCCTCTGTATCTTTCACATTGCCCATCCCAGTACCATGCACACAGCAGGAGCTCAGTGTTAACTAAAGGAATGAATGAATAAATATTAGCAGATTGTTTTAGAACTAAACAAAGAGCCAAGCACTGGGGAAATCCTGAAACAAAGAGAAGAAGAAAAGAAATTGTGTGTGTGTGTGTGTGTGTTGGTGTCACTGTCTGTATCTACCTTGTGTTAGTTTACCTGACCCACCACCAACCTAAATTTAGAAAGGGTACTTACTCCTCCATCCCACAGAAGTTCCCCTAACCCCACACTATCCTGCCAAAGATTCCTGAATTAATCACAATCCTGTGAGTTTCAGCTTACAACAAGATGTGGCTGATGTATTTCACATAGGGTATTTGCACTGTCATCTATGACTTTCATGGAACCAACCTTATATAATCTGTTAACTATATAAAAACTTCACCTTGGTAACAAAATTATACAATTTAAGAAAAAAGACAAGGAAGGGGTTGTTGTTCTTAAAGGGACGTCAAATTTACCACACCGCTCACAGAAGTATACACAAAAGCATGTCTTTAACAAGCCTGGCTCCTAAGTGGAAATGATGAATGTTTAGATAGAAGTCGTTGCTAGGAGGATTTTAAGTTTGGCATGTTCTGATTTCCATTCCAAATTCACAGCGCAGCGTGAATTTCCAGGATAGAAACCACCGGTTGAGGTAGGAAAATTGAGTTGTGCAACTGGTAGATCTCTCCCAGACAGCATGACCTTGGATACATGACTTAATCTCTATGTGCCCATGATTCTCCCATCTGTAAAAATGGAAATGTGACCTCACTTATTCTAGGGCTCCAAATAACATTTGTAATGCTCTTTGAATTTGTCAGAAAGAAAGACCCATTACATACTGAAGTCTACATCCCCAAAGAGCATTACAAATGATCCCATTAAATCAGTGGCCTGGAAATACCAAGATGTGTCAGGTACAGCACTTATTTACCTGCTTATGGTCTGCCCAAGTGTTTCCACTTGATTGGCATATGGATAATTGTCTAACTGGAACACACTCAATTGTAACCACCAAAGAATGTAATAGTGCATCTGTTTAATACCACACTCTCAAATGTTAAATTAAAATTATGCTATCATCAGCCAATCCAACCAAGAGACTCTTCTGATTAAGTTCTAGCTGCTTATGAACTTCTATAATTGAGGCACTTTAGTACTTAAAAATTCAAACTGGAAAGAATATTATAGAGACTCATAAATTTCAAGTGAAAAAGACCAGAAAGGCTGACTTAAATGATCTAGTTGTGAACTACCTCCCTGTTTTTATAGGACCTCTAGTCAAATGAAGAGTGGCAGTTTTGAATCACCATTGTTTTGAATACATAAATATTAGATTATGAGTTTATTCCTTGAAAACAAAAGAGCACATTAACTTTGTAGAATGCAGAAAACAGTCTAGGAGTGATTTTATTTTTCTGATAGTGGTGATTTTGTGCTTATTGTGGTGAAACTTGAAGAATAAATTACGTAATTATAAATTCATTGATTGGATTTCTTTAGCCTGTTGAGAAATATTTCTTTTCAGATTAAAAAGGATATCTGTAACTGCCAAGTAATGAATCAAAATGTCTTAAATGAAACTGCTGGTTTCCTCAAAAAGTTTTATATATCCATATGTTTAGAACAATATATTAGTAGTTTATCATTCCTGAGGTGGTTTTGGGGGGGGTTGTTTTTCTTGTTGTTTTGGTGGAGTCTTTTTTTTTTTTACTGTTTGTTGTTGGATCATGGTTTAATCCCATAGAAGTGGAGAAACAAGAGCAAACATTCATTTATCCCTTCATTTAGCACCTATTATATATTAGAGGTAACCTAATCATTGACCTTAATATTGGTGAATGTAGTCTGGTTGGGGAGACAGATATGAAATGTGGTATACCATATTAAGTGCTTTGGAAGCAAGAAGATAGATGAACTAACTTTGCTTCAGTGATTAGAGAACATTTTTATGGAGGAAGAACCCAAGGCTACCACATTTCACAGTGTAGGTTCTGCCCTGGACAAGAGCAGCTGGCCAAAGGGGTAAATAGGAATGAAATCAAGCCTCAAAGCCAGTGCCCAAGCGTATGGCTGGTAAGGGATTGCCTCTACCTAGAGAGGATGGGGCTCTTTTCAATTTTACAAAGGCGTCATCTGAGTTGATCTTGGGCCAAAAGTAACATTTGAGGTGGTGCTTAAAGAATGAGTAAGAATCAGCCAGGCAGAATTCTGAGTGGGAAACTTGTCACAAGTCATGGAAGCAGCTGGCATGTCTGGGGAAGGATGAGTTTAGTGGTTTAGATTTTATCTATAGGTGTTAGAGAATTAACAGTACTTTTAATCATGGGAGTGCTTTAATTCATGGGAAGTCAACTCTCTCAGGAGTGTTGGGTAAATGGCAGGGGGAACAGGAAGAACCCAGAGGAGAGGAGATGGTAGCCTTTACTATGACAGCAAGGATGGGATGGAGAAAAGGTCAAGGAACCGGCAAAGAGGTTGTGAAGATGATGATGAAAGGGCCAGCGTTGACTTCAGGGTTTTAACTCTGGATACCAGGGGAAGAGGTCTAGACTGGTTGGGGTGGGAAGGGTAGGTGTGCTAATGGGCACAGTTGGAAACACAGGAAGTGAAGGGTCTGGTAGGTGGTAAGAAGGAGGCAGAGGCTGTAAAGGCAGTCTTGTAAAGCACCAGCACATGTGATGTGTAGTTAAAGCCATGGGCGTGAATAGAATCCCCCAGAGAGAGCGTGTAGTGAGAAGAAAAGAACGTGGAATACTAGTTGGCAATTAGCAAGGCACTGGTGACTGTAGTGAGAACAGTTTGAGTAGAGTACTAGGGATTAAAGTCACATTATAGTAGACTGAAGATTAAATAAGCAAGATTAAATAAGCATTTCAGGATACAGTGGTTTTCATCCCCAGTTACACATTAGAATAATTACCTGTGAAGGTGTTTTAAAAATGATCAGTGCCTGAGTCCCACCTCTCAATATTCTGAGTTAATTGGTCTTCTGTCAGGCCCAGAAATAAGTATTTTTTTGAAAATCTTCCCAGATAATATTAATGGAGAGTCAGAATTAAGAACCACTGCTCTTGACTATTTAAAAAATTATAAATAAACCCCCATAGCTAGCAAGTATATAAGATGCTTAAAATCACAGGGAATCAAAGAAGTTATAAAATTTTTCAAAGATGAAGAATCTTGGTGTTCTATTAAACTGGCAACAATTGGAAAGCTGAACAATGCTTTTAGTGTTATTATTCAGTAGAGCACAGCAGCTCTTACACACCACTGACAGGCAGGTAGACTGGCATAACCATCCCAGAGAGCAGCTTTGCCAAATTCACTCTTTTACCTAAGAGTTCTACCACTGGATGCGCATCCCAGGGAAATCCTCCCATAGGGCCATGAGGGAACTTGTACTAGCATGTTCCTTTGCAGGCTTGTATACAGCGGGAAGAATTGGGGTAATCTGAATGGCTATCACTGTGAGAGTGGGTTGGGTAAAATGGGGTGGATGTACCCCATCAGAAGCATGGATTAGATACATAAGATAGTAACATGTGTATACCTATGTAACAAACCTACACGTTCTGCACATATATCCCAGAACTTAAAGTATAATAAAAAATAATAATAAATCAAGCTCAGTAAAATCTCAAGGGAATTTCAAAGTTTCCTTATGTATAGCACATTTTGGGAATAAAAGGGGAAAATCTATTAGATTTTTTAATAAATTCATTTATTAACCAAAAATAGTAACATGGATGGATCTTAAAAACATGATGCTAATTTAAAACATAGTAAACAATAAGAAACATAATATCACATAAAAATACACACAAAACGACAACAATATACGTTTTGGAAAAACACATTGAAATAAAAATCTAGACACTACATCACTGAAGTGATTGCCTACACATAAGAAGAAAAGGAAACACTGATGAGAGGGAAGACATTTCATTTAAAAAGTGTGAATCCAAGAATGGATGAGATAAGAGGGAGGCTAAAAGAAGAAGAGTGGTCAAGGGAAAGGGGTATGTGTGGGTGTGTGTTTTAATAGAAGGAAGAGTCGTAAGTGTGTGGGTGAAATGAAGACTCCAATGCACTTCTCCCTCTTATTTATTCACAGTATTGGTAATAGCTGAGAGATGTGTCCAAGTAGTATTCCTTTCTTTGTTCTTCCCCAATCTTAAATTCATTTGAATTTTTTCTCATTACTAAAGCAGTGTGTATTTGTTACAGATATACCAGAAAATTGACAAGCAAAACAGAAAGATCCATGAACCCACCCACCCAGAGACAGCGTCTAGATCTTTTCCTATGAATATGCTGCAAAGTTAAATTTTGTAATCTGGATGTATTTTTTTGCTGAGCAGTGCATTTTCAGCTTCTTCTGTGTCATTAGAAGACATTTGTGCAACCTCATTTTAAATGGCTGCATAGTGTCTGATGATACAGATACACCATTATTAATGTCCACCTCCCTTCTTCTGGACATCAGTTATTTTTGGTTTTGCCACCTCAAGCGCTATAATAAGCAAACATAAACTACCTACCTTTGAAGACAACTTCCTGTCTTTCATTTGGCTCATTTTTCAAAAGAGGTTTAAGGATTGGACTTGAAATTGTCTCACGAAGTAAAATTCACTCAGCATTACCCAAGTCAGGGCACCAGTTCCCTTTGGAACTGTTCTGGCGCCAGTCAGGAATGTGAATGAAGGAACAGAGCCATTCCCCACTGTCTGGACATAATGTAGGTGCTTGTCACTGTGCCAAAGTGCAATAAGGGCTCCTTGGTTTCTGTACTTTAATCAATGATGCACAATTAAATCCCATAAATTGTTAAGTGAGCACATGTGGAATGTATACATTACCTCACATGTGATTGATTATTCCATGGGTAGGTGGTGAAATAGGACACACTGAGCTTTTAGAAAATTGCAAGAAATCACTGTTTATGCTACGAGACCAAAGTAGGTTCTTACATTTATACCAGTGCCACAGTTGTTAGCAGAACAAGCAAGCCCCAGGGAAAGCAGTGTGTTTTTCTGATACTTCCTACCCTGCAAAATCCGCCCAAACCAGTAGTTTTTGGAGATTTAATTTAATCCTTCCAGTTGGTAGGTTTAAGCCTGAGAAATCCAGTGCCAGTGTTTCTCCAGGCTTTGATGGTTAGGAACTAGCCAGGCAGCTCTGCAGCCAGCTTGTCAAGGCCCTGAACAAGTAGCCTGGCTGTTGGAAACAGGTCTCTTCATGGCAGGAATCCACTAACATTTCCAGATGATTAGTACAGGAATTGTTATGTACAGTAGCAGAAGAAATGCACTTCTGTCTTTTCGAACTAGTCCTTTGTTGTCAAGAAGGTTTGAATAGTCAGAGCTGTTTCCAGGGCCTATTTTGCAGCTCTTGAATGTATTCTTCAGCCTATGTATATATTAACATATCACCATGTCCCAAAGAATTCGCACTGCACAGTGCTGTGCTTTTGGCAGACAAGGAAAGCCTTCACGTGAGTTACAGTTGATAAGGCAAGGGAAGCTCAGGGCTTACAAAAATCCCTTCAGTGGCCCTGCTTAAAAATAGCAGCGTAGGCCATAGCTTAGTGTTTTGACAGTTTATATCAGCAGTTTTCTCAGCTGATATATTGATTGCAGTTTGGACTTCAGTCCTGCTGATCTAATAAAACATCACCGTCATAACAGAGAAAGTAAAAGGATCTTTTGTGGTCCCAGCCACTTGGCAAAGTAGCTTTATAGAGTTACTGTAAAGCTAGCTTTACTATAATATGTGAAATGAAGCAACAGTGGACAAGATGACTATATTATAATTTTTTCATCTATGAATGTAATGTATTAGCACTATCCTATATAGTTTTATAAATAGGCATTTGCTCAAAGGAATATAATCACGCCTTCACAAATCTGAAAACAAGTTTTGTGCATCAGTATCACAAACAACCTAACAGTGTGTCAAAACTGCAATGCCCCTGATACTTACTGTGGAAAACACACAAGGACAACTGAGGTCTGAATTAAGCTTCAAGATGTGTAAACATCTTCTACTCATAATTTTGAATGGGTATTGTGGATATTTTTAAATCACCTGGCCTTCAATCCTACTTATGCTAAATATCCTTTAATTTCACAGCAATTGCTAACCATCCAGGAGGAGTTAAACAACAAAAAGTCAGAACTGGAACAAGCAAAGGAAGAGCAGTCCCATACACAAGCATTACTAAAAGTCCTGCAGGAACAAGTAAGTGAATGAAACAGCTCTGATTTATGAATCAGTTCAAACAACCCAATGCATACCTCCCTCGTGCATCGCCCGTGCAAACATTTACTGAGAATAATCTGCAGTACAATTAGTCTGAACCCCGTCAAACTTCCTAGCAGCTTTCTTATGCGGAATTTATAACCTCATTCCCAGCATCGCCATCCTCACTCCTGTACTTGTTTAGATTGCCCAAGCCTGCCAGTGTTGTGTGAAAGTTTCTTCCAGAAGACAACAAAATTTTGAGAAAGTTTCAAAATACTGTCAATGGGGTATGTTTCAAAGTAAACAGCTGGTTTCCTCTTAAGTCTAACAGTGAGGAAAATGAGCTTAGCATAACCTATGAGACTCCTGCAGACACATGAACAAGGACTGATTCATAGCAACATTTAAAAAATATCCTCCCTGTGCATGAGGGTACTTATCTAACCATGGTGAGCAACAGCCCTTTTATATGAAGTTTGTAAATCTGATCATTTCATTCTGGCTTTCTTTGATACAAAAGTGTGGCCTGACATTGATAAGTGGATTGGAAAGTATTGTCTTACAGCAGGGTAAGATGGAACACTCGGCAGGTAGCAGAGTGAAATCTAAGCCCACTATCTACATGAGAAGAGCCAGGAGAGCTCTTGAAATGCCTTCCTATTTCTGGCCTTCACTTGCTGCCAACAATGTATGAATGGTGATTTGTGTATGAATGGTAATTTGAAGGAAAAAGTTGCATACAGTAACCCCAACCCCCTCTGTGGGTAATCAAATGCAGATTGTATTAAATTTTTCACACACATCATGGTTTTATGTTGTATAAATAACCTTACACTGTATACATAACTTCAAAGGTGACATCTGAGAAAATATAAAGTCAGCTCTATGTCACTTTATGAGTGATTTTTTTTTTAATGGTTTGAGGTCCAGAAAATATCTTTTTAGTTATTTTCTCCCAAAGGTATGAGTGATTTGTGAGAGAAAAGTACAGATATTAGTTTATAAACCTTTATAGCTTTGGAAGAAAATGCCTTATAAAACTAATAATTATCTTTATATGATGAATATAGATTCAGTAACTTGTACTGAGGCTGACTCTGTGTGATTTCAGATATAATAGATTGAAATGAAAAATCTAGTTGACTGAATTCACAGTGACCCGCAGTTGAGGAGACCTGAAATCACTGTGCTTTCCACTGTTATATGATGAGAAGACTCCCAGCAAAGTGGAACTGAGTTGGTCCAAATTTGCTCCAAATCAACCAGATATAGCTCTGAGCTTTTGTTGTTTTCTGCTCTCTCACCCCGATTTTTTTTCTTTTAGATAGCTTTGACTGGAGTGGGGAGGGGTAAATTTCTCTTTTCTCTAAATGACTCAAATCCTTTATTTTGAAGTCCAAACCCTAGTCATAAAAATCGATTCTGAGTTTTGCTGAAAGTATTGATATATCTTGTTATGGCGTGCATTTTTAAAGAGCAGAGCACACACAGGTATGGGCGAAACATCACACTTTACTCTCCATTATTTTAAAAAAAGAGAATGTGAAGAAGATTCGAAACAGCTAAAATCATTAAAGACCTAGAAAATACAATTGAGAAGGAAGAATTTTAAATCTGCAATATTAATTTAAATGGGATAGCTCTTTCCAAGCAAAGATACCAAGAATCTTTAAGCCTGACACCAAATGTTTTTGGGTGCTGGTGCCATTACCAAGCTGTTTGTCTAAGAGCCCCTCACCTGCTACCCCTTGGTGGTTCTTGCAAAAGGGGCCATGCAGGGTACAGGTTCTTTCCATGTCCCTGCATCCACACACAGATGTGCACTGATGACACCTCTCACCTCCACTGACCACTGCCTTTGAGGCTTTCTTTGGATTTGTGTAGATTAACTCTATGCGTAAACAGTTTCAGTGCCCACATAGATGTGGCCTAAACAAATGGACACATGCAGGGAAAGATACACCCTGCTCTGCAGATTTGGCAGGTTACTATTCACAGGATTGCCCCGTGCTGGGCATCCTGACAAGAAAGGATAGGTCCTGAGGGCAGACCTTTCCCACCCTCAGGCCCTAGCCCCTCCAGGGAAGGCCAGGCTAACCCCTAAGCTCTCAGTCTTCCCATTTGCGAAGATGCAGCTTTTCTAGGTCCCTCCAGGCCCCACTGACTCCTGCCTTTCATCTCCTTTACAATGAGGATAGCTTCCTACCTCTGGAGCTTGTTCACAAACCTCGGTTCCATCAGACAGGATGTTCAGCCCTACCTGGGGGAGAGTAGCAGCTAAAGGAGAGAAGAACGGGGAGCAGAGAGAAGAACAAAGCAGCAGCTGTCCTGGAGCTGCAGCTCGAGGAAGGAGAGGGGCGGGCTGCAGCGGGGAGGGGTTTCCTCCGTGGTTCTGGCAACGGAGCACAGCGGAGTAAACAATGCCAGGAGACAGGGAGTGAGGGGAGAATAAACAGGAGCAGAAAAAGCGAGGGCAGAGTTAGAGGACA
The DNA here is from genome assembly GCF_009828535.3 of Hylobates moloch. Classification (NCBI taxonomy): domain Eukaryota; kingdom Metazoa; phylum Chordata; class Mammalia; order Primates; family Hylobatidae; genus Hylobates; species Hylobates moloch. Next base: position 104,969,872 of record NW_026652279.1, on the reverse strand, counting down.
TCATGGAATGGGAAGAATGGAGTTTATTTAAAAGGGAGGAGAGCAACTGGCACATTTATGTTGGTAAACACGTAAAGGTGGAACAGACACTCACAAAATAGTCCTTTACTTCTGCTGAAAAAGAACAAGACCTTCTGAGCTAACCCCACTCGAACTCATGGGAGCACAAGCTACAGGACCTAAGGTGGGATGAGCAGAGGAGTTGAAGAGGAAGATGACGGATACCTACAATAAGAAACCCTCAGCTAGGAAAAGAGTGAGGGGATTTTAAAAAGTCGTTTTGTGTCCTGTGATAATAGACAGTATTCCTATCACTGTGGCACACCTCTGCCTTGTCATATATGCCATACATTGCCCATGCTCCTCTGTGTCTGTCGTGTGTAGAACCATCAATGATGTTGCCCTAAAGAACAGTGGGCAGACTTTTTTCTTAAGTGGGAGTGATATGGAAATGAGCCAAAGAGCCTTTGGTCCATAATCAACTACCCGATCCTCAATTTCTTCATGTTACCATTCCTTTGGCAAAACCCCTTCTTTGGCATAGAGTGGGTAGGGCTTTTTTTTTGCTGGGAGTTTAAGACTGACCTTAAAAAACTAAAGAAGTTTTCATTTTAATATGCACAAGTAGCCAGAAGGAACCAATGTTCTGAATCGAACACATTGGTGGTATATGTGCATTGATTTTCTTTCAAATCTTAAGTATTTTTTCCTACCGTGAATACTTTGTATTAGGCATAAAAAAAGATAATGGAGGAGATGCTGCTTTCCTTAGTCAGGAAAAAATACTGGCAAAACAGTTGCAAGCCAGCTCACCCTCTTCCTTTGCCGTCTGATTCTAAATGTCTGTTTTGCATCAGGATAGGATAAAATGACAATTAAAGGTTTCCTGAAACCTCCTTATAACTGATTACTCCTAAGCCTCTGAGAAAGAGAAATGTTTTCAAATGTTCACTGTTAAAAATCTCATTAGAGAAATATCATTTCTTCTAATGCCTCAGCGGCCAAGGAGATGTCATCCAAACTCTTTCTCTACCAAAGAAGCAACCGTCTTTAGTCCTCCAGAGATGTCAGTCATTCAAATATATTCTCGAGGACCTGTCTAATAGCACAGTAGCATGTTAAAAGCAGCTGAAAATGCATCATTCACGAATAATCGTTAATATAACATCATTTTGCTGGTGGCAACTTGCAAACACTGCAGGGTTTAAATTAATAGCAATCCAACTAGGAAATGAAATCATTTATTATTCTTAAGAACCAATTTTATACATTTTATGCCTATGGAACTGCTTTCTAATCTTATTATTTAAAAAATAATGACCAAGACCCATTTATTCTTTGCCAGGCATCAAACTTCATAAAATATTAGTCTCAAACTGGCTCCAATAATGCTCATTAGAAATATGTGCTCCATCTGTTTTACCTCATTGGAAGTTTTATAAAATGCAACCTCAGATAAATCAGTTAACAAGATGATATACTTAAGAGATTTGCTTGCTTATTCATTTTTTTGTTTTGTGTTGTTTTTCCTTAAAACTTGCAGTTAAAAGGTACGAAGGAATTGGTCGAGACCAATGGCCACAGCCATGAGGATTCAAATGTAGGTACCACAAACCTGGTATTTGTTCTTCTTGCTTGATGTTGGTTGAACATATGGGGATGTAGCACTTTATGTACCACATAAAGGAAATCAGAAGCTCTGCCTCTCGGCAGCTTAAGATTAATATATAGGGTTTGGCAAGAAAATGTGATTGACAGGCACTGCTGTCTTTAGCCTGGTTTATCAAATGTCAGTTTAGAAGTATGTGAGCTAATCCCCACCATCAAAAATTCTAATTTCAATGAGTCTGTTTGAGCTCTTTGTATTTCCAAAACTATAACTGACGATATACTGGGAGGGAAATAGAAAGAGACCTGACAGGGTAATCAGTTGCGCATAACATGTATATTCATTAAGTTTGCCTGCCAGCGAAGGTGGTACCTAAATGACCGACATGCTGAAAAGGTCTCAGAGCAAACCCCTTCTCTCAGAATAGCCCTTGAAATGTACTCCTTCTCTGTTCCTCACCCAGAACAGCAGCACAGTTCATCCATCTTCTTGATAGAGAATAATGTGTGATGGTACAAGATCCCAGTTACACCGTGACTTCCTCTCTTAGTGTTCCTTGAATATCCAATTGTCAAAAAGTATTCTTTTTGCCTTGAAAGTTCTTTAGTCTCAGGTGGAATATTATACCATGTAGATCATTGCCTCTCCATACGTTTGATGATTTTGTCTTTTTTAAATCTCTCTGATATCTGTATGTATTTGATTATCCTCATCAAAGAAAATGCTTACTAAGCAGTTCTTTTCACAGAACACAGAATTAGACACGATAATGAATGCCTGATTACACTACAGCTAGGAGAAATTATATATTTCTTGCTCACTCTTGTTTTAATTATATACAACAGAGAGCCTAATATTCAGAGTATCAAAAAAATCCCACTTAATCATTATTGTTCCTACCCAGCAGATATTTAACATATGATGTTTATTGAGGACTTATGTGCTCATAGTGCTCTGCTAAGTTCTAGGGGAACAGAAATGGGGGTTACAAAGAAATATAAGACTAGTTGTCTGCCCTGGGGGAACTTATAACTGAGTTAAGGAATTAAGAAACACGTGACAAGATACAGGACATGATAAGTGTACAGGAAGTTGAGGCAGCTATGATGTGATGTAGTTTGAAATCCAGACTTTGCTGCTTATTAAATGTGTCAGCCTGACAAGTTACATAACCTCTCTGAGCTTCCTTTTTCTCACTTGTAAAAAGAATGGCAAAGCCTATCTCAAAAACATGTCATAACATTGTAATGAGCTAAGGCCTAGGAAAACCTTCAGGTGTTACCTGTATGGTTTCTTTGTGCTAGATAATCAAGAAATGTTTCCTGGATCTGTGGGACTTGGGTTTGGTTTTGGGGAGTGAACAGGATTGAGAAAGTGGAAAGCCAGAGGAGGAAGCCATTCATACAGAGCTCCCCATAGGCAATGTTGTGAGACATAGTTTATCTTTCCACTCTGATATTCATGACCCCCATCCTTACCCTAAAACCCTTCTTCAGCACCCTGTCTTCCAAGGACACATGGCTGCCACATTCTCAACCAAAACCTTCATATCCATTCCACACAGGGCCAGTCCTCCCTGGCTTCCAGGGAAGCTGCTCTCTGTTCCAGTAAGCCAGACGAAGTGGCAGTGAGCCTTAATTTCCTAGTTTGTAAAATGGGGATAACTCCTACCTTGCCTTCCTTAAGGCTTATTGTGAGAAGCAAATGAAATAATGTATGTGGAAGTACTTGTAATTGTGAGGTTCTAGCTAAGATGTTTTGATTATAAATTGATCTGCTGATTGACTTAGATGATACATGTAAAGACAGGACTAACACAGTATCTAGCCCATAGGCCCTTTTTGAAAAATTTTAAAAGTCATTTATTATTCAATGGAAAAAGTAAAGTGAGATAATCTTCGAGGTCTTTGTCCCTTCTACAGGAAAGTTTTCAGCTTTTTTAAGATACCTGTCTAGAGTCTATGACGTAGGCTTTGTAATCAACACGAAGCAATGACTGTTGAGAGATGGGGTTCTGACCCAGAACAAAGGAAGAGCAGCACCTTGACCTAGGGGGTGGGGGAGATATTTGTGAAGTAACAGAGCCTGACAGTCCTTGCCAGTCACTGCGGGTGGCCACCTCCCTCCCTAGGCAGAGGGCTGGGCTAATCTTTACAATCACTGCCTGTTTTATCAGGGGTTTCCCAGTTGGTGGATTACTCGCTCATCCTCTTTTCTGTCTGAACTTTGTCTCCTTTTGGCAGTTTCCCCAGTACCTCCACTAGGGTATGTGAAAGAAAAGAAATAATCATCAATTATTTTGCCCTCACATTAGGAGCACTGGCAACATATTTTGCAAATCTTTTTTTATTTTTTATTTTTGAGACGGAGTCTCGCTCTGTCGCCCAGGCTGGAGTGCAGTGGCGCGGTCTCAGCTCGCTGCAAGCTCCGCCTCCCGGGTTCACGCCATTCTCCTGCCTCAGCCTCTCCAAGTAGCTGGGACTACAGGCGCCCGCCACCACGCCCGGCTAATTTTTTGTATTTTTAGTAGAGACGGGGTTTCACCGTGGTCTCGATCTCCCTGACCTCGTGATCCGCCTGCCTCGGCCTCCCAAAGTGCTGGGATTACAAGCGTGAGCCACCACGCCCGGCCTTGCAAATCTATTCTTAAATGCCTGAAATGAAGTCTACGTCTCATCTGAAGTTGCCACCAGCCTTGTGGTGGTCGAAAGAGACGAGGCCTTCAAACCCGACTGAGAGGGTTTGAATCCACTTTGATCACTGAGTAGCCATGTGACTGAAGCAAGTTATTTCTGAACTTCGCCTTCCTCATTTGTGTGTTAAATGAAACCATGTACATTAACACCAAGCCTAGAGTACAAACTCAACAGGTATTAATTCTCTCTTCATGCATCAATAGTATTTAATATAGGCTGGGTGTGAAGGTTCATGTCTGTATTCCCAGCACTTTGGGAGGCCGAGGTGGGCGGATCTCTTGAGCCTAGGAGTTCAAGACCAGACTGGGCAACATGGCGCACCTGCAGTACCAGCTACTTGGGAGGCTGAAGCAGGAGGATCACTTGAGCCCAGGAGGCAGAGGTTGCAGTGAGCCGAGATCACACCGCTGCACTCCAGTGTAGGTGACAGAGTGAGACCCTGTCTCAACAAATAAAAAAGTATTTAATATAGCAGACAGGACTTTTGGCAGGATGAATTTTAAGGCAGAACACAAGGTTTAAAGCCTCTGGCCCAAAGGCTATTGTCTGAGACAAATAAATTGTTTTTCATTATAATTATTTACATGTGGGGGCAGGAATTTCATGCATTATCATTTATTAATAACAATTATACAGTGGACTGGTGCCAACTTAGCTGGGTGTTCTTGTGAGAGCTGACAATTGTTTTTTTTAAACCACTATGTTTTATTATAAAAGTAAAAAACAAAAGTATGTTTGAAGCTTGCAAATTATAGAAAGAAAAGAATATAGGGGTAAGGAAAAAAAAAATCTTGGTATCTCATTACTCAGAGATAACCACCATTAACACTTTATTTTAGTTTTTTCCAGTCACGTATATGACCAGAGGGAAAAGCCCATAAATAAATGAATAAATAAGTACTATCATCTTGTCTTCAGTTTTGCACTTTTTGATTTTTCATTATATCATAAATATTTTTCTTGTCACCAAATGTTCCTCAAAGACATGATTTTTAATGGCTGTATAATGTAGATATGAAATAATTGAACCACACGCCTGTGTGTCAGGCATTTAACTTCCTGTTGTTGCTATTATAAATCTGTAATTAACATATCCATAAATCTTGGTTGCATCTCATATTTGTTTCTGGGGGATTCTGTATATTAATAGCTGTGTGGTGGAGTCTGACAGGGAACTTCAAACTTCTGGAATTGCCTGGCATTCAGAATGCCGGTGTGGCTGCTGCACCCTTATAGTATCTATTAGTTGTCCTGAAGGAATCCACTAAAGGATATGTAGAGTCTTGAATTTCCTCATTTGTCTTAGTCTCAAGACTCATCTAGCTTATGGTCTGTCAGTATTACTTTCCTGTTGTTTTTACGTTCTACTGTGTACCACCAGGATCTGACCAACACATTGTCCAGCATGCTTGAGGTCTGAAAACAGATACACCCTTAAAAAGCCCAACCCTTGCCCCTCATCACAAGATCTTCTGCGAAGGCATGCCCAGGAGAAAAGTTTTCTGAAAGCAGATTTAAAACTGTTAGGGCCAGAAACTGAAGTCAACTGCAAAGGCCTTGTTCTCCAAGAGGACTTGCGCAGTTCACGCTCATGCCTGCTGGTTGTTTTCTCTTTGTATTTGGAACTGGATATATTAACGACAGATAGGCAAGTCAACCATTTAAGTGTAACCAAATTTAAAACTAACCTTTATTCCAGTTTCTTTAAGGATTTCAGTTGTTTCGGACCCAATTTTCTTTCCTGGAAGGCAAACCTATACATTTTCTTTTCATCTCTGTCTCTGAGCTATCTCCACGTTGCTAGGACTGCTGAATAACTAACCTGGTGCCTGGTAATTATGTATAACAGAGTCAACATCTTAAATTGTAAATATATATATATGTATATATATATATATAATGTTCTTATCTTGCATCTTTTTTGATGACCTTCTTCCCGGCAGGATCGCCACCTGTGATCCTTGCATGTGTGTGTCTCATGGAGGGGAAGGATGGGGAGGGAGAACTGTAGGATCAGGTAGGAGGAATGAAATACAGTGACAGCTTCAGCCAGCAATGTTTAAAGCAATTTGATCTAAAAGCTTCCCATGAATTTTCTCTCCTCCCATCCCTGTTTCTGTTATAGAAAAGTTGCTACCTCACATTCCTCTATTTGCTCAATTCACACTCCCACACTGGGGTTAAAGAAATCATGTGCAATTTGCAAAGATGTTTAATTGGTGATGCTGAAGGTTGCCACTGTCAAACAGAACACCCTTCCCATCCACCAATAAAACAAAAACACAAAAGATAAAAAGACTTTTCCATTTTTCACATCACCTCCTTAAGAAAGTAAATCCTCGGAGCTGTCTTTAAATCTGTCAGAGTAAAGACGTTAGAAGTGTATGGAAGAGATATGTGCAAAGAACATTCTTCAAGTTTAGTGCAGCACAACAGAAGGCTATCGTTAACCATGTATTTTAATGATGTATGTGAGGGAACCTCTGCCTTGCTGAGTCCTCTGCTCAGTTTCTGAGTGTAGCTTCCACCCTTTAGGCAGGGAGGTGTGAGAGAGAATACATACTGATGTACCAAACGAGGCAAAAAAGAAAAAGCCTCTACGAAAGAATGGGACCATATCTTCTAAAGGTAAAAAACAACTCAGGCTGGATTCTTTCTTCCCAGAACTTGTTGCCTGGTCTTAGGGGCCCCGATCTTGAACTGGGAGAGGAGCAGACAAAACAGAAAGGGACAGATACAAGGTTTCACACCACAGCTCTATCAAAAGGAAAATGAGGCCGGGCACGGTGGCTCACACCTGTAATCCCAGCACTTTGGGAGGCCGAGGCAGGTGGATCATGAGGTCAGGAGTTTAAGACCAGCCTGGCCAACATGGTGAAACCCTGTCTTTACTAAAAATACAAAAATTAGCTGGGCATGATGGCACATGCCTGTAAATCCCAGCTACTCGGGAGGCTGAGGTAGGAGAATTGCTTGAACCGGGACCCACGAGGCAGAGGTAGCAGTGAGCCGAGATCGTACCACTGCACTCCAGCCTGGGCTACAGCAAGACTCTGTCTCAAAGAAAAAAAAAAAGGAAAATGAGCCCAGACCCACCAGGACTAAGCCCAGCAAACACTAGCATGGGACCAAAGGTGTCGCATTGCAGCTCTTGCATCCTGCTCCATATGTTTCTTCTTCCAGCCTTCCTCCTTGCTGCCCTCGACCTGTACAGAGACCTCATTTGTGTCCCCACACAGCCTGACATCAGTTTCTACTTGGTACACCCACGAACATTCATTGAGGGAGGCAGCAGAGTGTAGAGGTTAAGAACAGATCTGGACATGAAGCAGCCCAGTTTCAATCTGAGTGACCCTGAGCCATACACTGAACCCCTGCACCTCCATTTTGTTCACCTCCAAAATGAAGGTAATAACCATACCTACCTCATAGGGTACTGTGAGCCTTGCTTTGCGGTGCTGATGTGATCAGCATGTGTTAGACATTGCTGTTACCCAGCCTTGGACACACTGGGCACTGGGCAAAGTTTCAGAGACCCTGTGGTGAGTAATAAACATGTGATTTCTGCCCCCACATGAAGCTGACTCCATGTCCTCATGCCTTTCACTTACCAAAACCTGCTGGTCCTGTTTCATTCCATCAGGACTCATTCTCTGCCTGCAGGTCAGTATCACAGTGGAAATGATGAGCTTGAAGTAATTTATTTGTATTTTTCCAGCAATCCTTTGGAGACAAGACCTTTTTTGGAAGGACTGGCTCCATGGTAGGCTTGGGAGGAGAGTCTAGCAGGAGTGGGGCACAATGAGTGGTACAAAGAACTTTACAGCCTCCAAAAAAGCTCAACTGGAAAATCAGGAGCCACTTTGTCTTCCCTTTAGAGAGGGATGGGCCCATATCTGTAGATGTCTGAGGTCACCTTTGCTCTGCAGATGCCTGAAGTCAAGAAGGTGGACTTTTCATGGACTAATATTTCCTTTACCCTATTGAATACATTACCCTGTCCACATATTAAATGCTCATACCCAGAACTTGCTCTTCTCCCCCAGTTATAGCCCTGTAACATTATTGCTTTTCTCCTGCCAATGTTTCCTTCCCCACCTCTAACCCTACTCTCCCTCTACAACCCCTGCCCCCATGCAGCTGCCTTCTTCCAGCTGTTTCACCACATTTTCTGCTGTGAATTAACTGCATGTGCTGCAATTCACTGTGAAATCCATAGTTCCATCTGAAAAAATCCACACATGTCCCAACCCAGCACCCTTGAAAAGGTCAATGATTGCAAAGGGACGTTGTAAGGACACCCCCATCCCAGCATGTACAGAGCTCCAAGGAGGGATTAGAGAGGGAACTGCTGTCAAAAACAGACAGAAGCTGGCTCATGGTGAGTGTTCTTGTATCCAGTCAAGGCTCAGTGAGGTTTCCTTCCCAGACACCTCAATGCCAACTGACAATGTTTCCACTACTGGAGGCTGGGGCTAGAAGTTTGTCCTTTTTATAAGGGCCGGAGTTGGTGGTACCTGCTTGGTCATTAGTGAATTTGGAGCATGTAACAGGATTCGCAGGTTTAATAAAGCTGACAGATTGAGTTTAGAGAAGTGAAAATACCTTCTTCCTCCAGGCCAGGTTAGAGAAAATCAGGCAAAGGAAACAAATTTCAGTGCTGTGTGAAATGGTCTGACATGGACATGGATACCTGTATAGATAAAACCAAGATCTGAACAAAAGTTACCCATTTTGGAGACAGAATGTCATTCCCCAGAAAGGTTCATGATAATCCTACCAGAGATAAATGCAAAAGCAATTGTTTTGAATGGAGACTGGTAACTTTTATAGAGCCAATATACGTACATATAAATATACATAAATACTGTTATCCCTAAGTACCATTTTCTTTTTGTGGAAAATGTAGAAATGCAGAAAAAAATAAAAAGATAACCATTTGCCATCTCACCACTCACAAATTAGTTTCCACTTCTTTCTGTTTCCATTATCTTTGTTTATGTGCATGTATATACATTTTTATCAAATTTATAGCATATCGTGGACAATTTTACAACCTACATTTTTCTTTATCAATAATGAGCATTTGCCCATGTTATTAAATAGGTTTTTAAAATGTATTTTATCAGTGCATAATAGATGTACGTATTTTCAGGTACCTGTGATATTTTCATATATTCATATAATGTATAATGATCAAATCAGGACAATTGGATATCCATTGCCTTAAACACTTTTCATTATTCTGTGAACACTCAAATTCTTCTCTTTTAGCTATGTTGAAATATACAATAGATTACTGTTAACTCTTGTCAACCTACTGAACTATCAAACTCTATTCTATCTAAGTGTATTCTTGGACCCAATAATCAACCTCTCTTCATCCCTAACCCTAACCCTGCCTGGACTCTGGCAACCAATCTACTCTCCATCTTCATGAGATCTACTTTTTTAGCTCCCCCATACGAGTGAGAACACATGGTGTTTAACTTTCTATGTCTGGGTTATTTCACTTTACGTAATCACTTCCAGTTTCATTCATGTTGCTGCAAATGACAGGATTCCATTCTCTGTGTGGCTAAATAGTATTCCATTGTGTATATACATACCACAGTTTCTTTATCCATTCATCTGATGATGGACACTAGGTTCTTTATTTTGACTATTGTGAATAGTACTGCAATATATCAATGTATCTCTTTGGTATATTGATTTTCTTTCTTTTGAATATATACCCAGTAACGGGATTGCCGGATCATATGGTAGCTCGATTTTTACTTTTCCGAAGAACCTCCATACTGTTTTCTACAATAGCTGTACTAATTTACATTCCCACTAACAGCATACTAGGGATCCCCTTTCTTCAAATCCTTACCGCCATCCATTATTTTTTGTCTTTTTGATAAAAGCCATTTTAACTGAGGTGAGATGATGTTTCACTGTGGTTTTGATTTGCATTTCTCTGATGATTAGTGATGTTCATCATTTTTTTTTCATATAACTGTTGGCCATTTGTATGTCCTCTTTTAAGAAATGTCTATTCAGATATTTTTCCTATTTTTAATCAGATTATTTGTCTTTTTGCTATTGAGTTCCTTATGTTTTAATTCCTTATATTATGGTTGTTAATCACTTATCAGATGGAGAGTTTGCAAATATTTTCTCCCATTCTTAGGTTGTCTCTTCAGTTTGTTGATTGTTTCCCTTGCTGTGCAAATACTTTTTAGCTTAATGTAATTCCATTTGTCTATTTTTGCTTCTGCTGCCTGTGCTTTTGAGGTTTTTCTCAAAAAATCTTTGCGCAGACCAGTGTCCTGGAGCATTTCCCCAATGTTTTCTTCTAGTAGTTTCATACTTTCGGGTCTTACATTTACATATTTAATCCATTTTGACTTGATTTTCGTACATGATGAGAGATAGGGGTCTAGTTTCATTCTTCTGCATACTGTTTTCCTAGCACCACTATTGAAAAGACTGTCCTTTCCCCAATCTATGTTTTTGACACCTTTGTTGAAAATCAGTTGGCTATAAATGCATGGATTTATTTCTAGGTTCTCTACTCTTAACAGTCTTATGTGTTTGTTTTTATGCTAGTAGCATGCTGTTTTGGTTACTGTGGCTTCATAGTATATTTCGAAGTCAGGTAGTGTGATACCTCCAGCTTTGTTCTTTTTGCTCAGGACTGCATTGGCTATTTGGGATCTTTTGTGGTTTCATATAAATTTTAGGACTTTTTTCTGTTTCTATGAAGAATGTCACTGGTATCTTGATAGCGATTGCATTGAATCTCTAAATTGCTAGGGTAGTATTGACCTTTTTAATAATATCAGTTCTTCCAATCCATGGGCATGGAATATCTTCCCATTTTTTTGTGTAATCCTCAATTTCTTCATCAGTATTTCATAATTGTCCTTGTAGACATCTTTTACTTTTTCACTTAAACTTATTCCTAGGCATTTTACATTTTTTTTAGCTATTGTAAATGAGTTTTCTTGATTTCTTTTTCAGATTGTTTGCTGTTGGCATATATAAATACTACTGATTTCTTTACATTGATTTTGTATCCTGCAGCTTTACTGAATTCATCAGTTCTACCAGTTTTTTGGCGGAGTCATTAGGGTTTTCTAAATATAAGATCATGTCATCTGTGAACAAGGCTAATTTGGCTTTTTCCATCCAGTTTGGATGCTCTTTCTTTCACTTGCCTAATTGCTCTGGCTAAGACTTCCAGTATTATGTTGAGTAAAAGCGGTAAAATGGGTATTCTCATCTTTTTCCAGATATTAGAGGGAAAACATTCCATTTTTCCCTATCTTGTATGATGTTAACTGTGTTTGTCATATATTGTCTTTATTATTTTGATGTATGTTCCTTCTATACCTGGTCTGTTGAGAGCTTTTATCATGAAGAGATGTTGAATTTTCCCAAATGCTTTTTCACCATCTATGAAATCATCATATGGTTTCCATTCTTGGTTCTGTTAATGTGATGTACCACTTTATTAATCTGCATATGTTAAACCATCCTTGAATCTCTGGGATGAATTCCACTTGGTCATGGTGAATGGTCTTTTTAATTTGTTGCTGAATTAGGTTTGCTGGAATTTTGTTGAGGATTTTTTGCATCTGTGTTTATCATGAATATTGGCCTGTGGTTTAACAGTTTCAGTTGGATTACTGTTTGTTCTTCTTTTTTAATACATGGTAGAATTCAGCAGTGAAGCCATCAGGTTCTGAACTTTTCTTTGTAAGACTTTTTATTACTGCTTCAATCTCATTACTTGTTACTGGTATGTTCAGGTTTTGTTCAGTCTTGGTAGATTATATGTGTCCAGGAATTTATCCCTTTCTTCTAGGTGTTCCAGTTTGTTAGTATATAGTTATTCATAATAGACTCTAAGGATAATTTGTGTCTTCTGTGGTATCAGTTGTTTTGTGATTTTTAATGACTGCCTAATATTTCATGCCACAGATGTACTCTAATTTCTTTGATCAGTCCCTGCTGTGCGACTTTAAAATCTTACTTGGTTTTGTTCTCATGGATAATAGGCAGTGGATATTGACAATGTATTGGTTAATTCAGCTATCATTTAAAGCAATTTATAAATAGGGAAGCTTTTGTACTTGATTGGAATTTAGGAACAGAGGAAGATTCACTGATTTTTTTTAATTAAAGCTAAGCCCCTACTTGGTAAATAATGAAATAAACAGCCCGTAATAATGGCTAGATATTACCACATAGAGAAGATACTGAGTTCCTCAACAGGAGAGGAAATAACCTCAATAATATTTGCATTTTGAAGAGAAAGGCAAATTTTATATACTACATAAATAATTTAGAAGAACAATACTCAGATATGCTATTTGAGGTCGTGTGCTGTGAACTCTATGTCCGAACCTTCTTTGTGGCCTAGGGATTCTAGAGCCTATGCTCTGTATGGACCCCAGACCAAGGTTAATGGCCATCCTTACCCAAATGAGACTTGTCCATCCTCTCGAGAAAATATGTGAGATTAAGAAGAGTGATTAATTAAAAGTTAACAAAATGAGTTCTAACCCAACCCCAAAATTAAGCATTTATTTCTACTTGTGGCCAAGAAGTTTCAGGTAAGCTCCAAACCGTCAACAAGGGATGCATATACAAACATACAGACATGACTTGCATGCAAGCAATATCATTTTAAAGTCAAATGAACCTAGAGGGCTCAATTACAGTATTCCTGCCTCACAAAAGGTATGGCTTAGCACTGCCTGATACCCTGAGCAACAAGGAACAGGAGGAACATTCAGTAGCATCTGTGGAAAGAGTCGGGAGCCCAAAAGGTGGACAGAGGCAGAAGATTACCCTAGTGCCTCATGAAGGCAGCAGGTGAGGGGACAAGGCACCAGGATTAGTGGTATAAAAACAGCCAGGAGCAAGGATGAACCAGCAGGTGAACTCCCCTTCCTCTTAGTTCTGTATGCTACTCAGGAGCCACAGGGCTTCCCAGACATTTGTTTTTATGATTTAGATGATTAAATATTCCATAGTGATTTCCACACCACTTCATTTCTGCTAACCACACGTGAGACCAGGAAGGGGAGAGTTGTGAAATGCACCAGCCAGTGCTGGTCTGACTCCATCCTTGACACTGGTCTTCGGCAAGGATTCCTTGCCTGGTACTCTCCAGCTCTCCCAGGATGGTTCTGCAGTGCTGCAAAGGGCAGTCATTCTCTATTTCTTCACACACTGCTCATCTCCAACCTCATCCATCTCATTGACACATAGCTCACTGGGATATGGCATTTCTTTGAGGAAATACGTAGGAAAATGACAAGGAAAAAAGTAAGTACAAAGATAGATGAAGAAAAAAGGGAAGAAAGGCGGGAAAGACTGGAACAGGAAGAGCTGCCTAAGTTTCATGGTGCTCTGCACATCAGCCCTTCTAAATTGACCCTGGCAGGCGGCAGAGCAGCAGTTTTCACCATCATGCAACTGCCCTGCCAACTCTAGCTGTGAAGTTTGCTTGCATCAAAGGTATGTTTGCGGTTGCACAAATGTCCACACTTAATGAAATGCTTATCCTAAAATAAGGCTCTTGAATTGGAAGCAAAAAAGCTCAAATGTCAGTCTATAAGTAACATGTTTGGTGGTCTTCCTGGGGGAAGCAAAGATTGGACTTGGCAATAAATATGTTTAAATTTCCCGCAGCAAACTGAAATGTGTCCTAATCCTTCCAACCTCAAAACTCTTCCCAGCTCTGATGGAGACCCCCACTTCCCTTGCTGGGGCCTAACAGTGAGAACTATCCCTAGTTGTCAGTTCATGGCCACCAAATGCAGCTACACCTTCCCTCCTTACTGACCTGCCACCATGCCCAGGGGGACCTGACATCCTGTTTGTAGCCAGCTATAACTGGGCATTTAAATCAAACCTCCAAGACCATGAACCCCACACTGGTGGCTTTAAATCTAACCAAGGGTCTCACAAAATGTCAGAAATTCAGCAAACTGCACCTCAATGTTCATCTCCTCCACGTGTTCCTAATTGAGGCAGAGCAAAAGTTTAATTTGGAAGGAAAGCTGTTGCCCAAAGGAAAAGGCATTCACATGTTTTGTTACAGTTTTAAATTATGTTTTTATCGAAAGATAGCAAGAGTTTCCTGAAGAAGAAGAAAAAAAAGACTGCATTTCTAAGCTGTGCAGACATCAGAGCCAGGGAAGTCTTTCCGTGTCACCCTTTCTGGGCAGCAGCCCCTTGCCAGGTATATGGAGGCCATTCTCTGAAAACTCTAGGTTCCCCTGAAAACATTCAGCCGGGCTTGGAACACTTAATAGAGTAGAAATCTATTAATTTTTTTTTCCAGGGAAAACCTCAAAGTCTCAGCTTTCCCAGCTTGAAACTGTCCTTGCAGGGGAGACTTGTGATGATCAGTAACACGTCGTTTCTATTGTTCTGTCAGCCTCTCTGTGAGATTACAGAGTGGCTTTCTCTGTCTGGACAATTTCCAGACTGTTCAGTGTATGCTGGTGAGCTACTTATGTTTATGAGACTTGCAGAATCTAATTTGCAAAGGCAATTTCTTTCCATGCCAACTTTTAGGAAGATGACTTGAAACTATGGGAACAGTATACAAGTACAATCTATATCAAGCCCCAATACCTGTGTCAGTATAATTCTCTGGCCCCCTCACTACACACATGCACAATCACACACACATATTTGCATAACATATAAGTCTCACAGCTGTAAGCATATATATCATTCTTGACCATTTTATATGACAGTATTCAAACTAGTCCCCTTGGTAAAAACAGAATAACTATCAGCCTGGTATTCAGAAAAAGTGTTCGCCTGATTTCCTGAATAAATGGCTTGAGTCAACAGGTCAAATTCAGCTTGGTGCACCATTCATTAAAAATTCTAAATAATTAGATTTTGTATTGATAACTCAGCTTCTCCATTTATCTTATCGCCCTTTTTGTCTGCAATGCAGATTCTGCCTGTTTTTAAGCCTACCTCAATTCCTGTTTCTTAGGTCCTTACCCTAAAATCAGTCCAAATCAATCACCATCTTCTCCAGATTCCTAAAATTTATCATCATTCCAACCATCTTGAACAACCCACTTCTGACAGGCTTATCTCCCCAACTAAGATAATGTTCCTTAAAGTGGAGAATTTGTGTGTATTCCTTGCAGAACCTAACACAGTAATGAGCCTATGCAGGTAGGTACATTAGTAATACTCATCGATTGATGATTGCATTGATGGAAGTGCAGCAGCCTCAGTCAGCTTGTGAATCTGTTTGGAGTGGTTAGGTGAGAAGTACAAATCTTCCTTCTGCATATTATCTGCAGGTGATCTTGAAGGTAAACACACATCACTCCAGTTAACTTTAAGATGTGTATAAAAGTCTCGTGGACTGACAGTTAAAACTGAAGTGGTAGAGATCACATCATCCAACTTTCTTATTTTACAGGTTTTAATTAGATATATGTTTTCTTGTCTAATTATTGTGCCTGTGAGTCTTATGTTTTCTGAGGCTATACTTCTCAAACTTTAATAAGCAATCAAATCAAAGATAGCTTTTTAAAACACAGATTTCTGGGTTCCACCCTAGACTTTTCCATTGGGCAGGTCCAAGCTGGGGACTGAGAATTTGCATTTCTAGTAAGCTCCCAGATAATGCCAGTGTCACCAGTCTGTGGACCATACTTTTCCACAGACTCTCCACCCCAGGACAGGCTAGGTGCCACTCTGGGCTTCCCCAGCACCCTGGCTCTTCCTTTTTCATGGCTTATATCACACTGTGTTTAATATATTTTACATGGCTTACATCATACTATATTTTAATACATTTTACAAAGCTGGCTGCCCTCTAGACTCCTACATTCTTTGATAGCAGGAACCACTATTATTCATCTTTGAATCTTGTCATCTTAACACAAAACGTACCCTTATTGTAGGTACTCAATAAATGAAAAGAGGAGGAGGCTCAATAAATTCCAATCAAATTATACTGAACTGAGGTGTACAGATACGTCATTTAATCCAAATGTTTAAATTTGCTGCCATTCAACCCCCAAAAGAAAATACATCATTAGTAATTGTGAGACTCTGGTTCTTAAGGAATCACATTGATTTAGATAATACGCAAAAAAGATCAGTGGACCCATAACTAGCCACTTGTAACAAGGTCCATCCAAGTCCACATGACAGGCACAGTGCCGCCTGTTGGGAGCGTGTTGGATCACAGAGCAGTCACTGTCCTCCAGGAGCACATGGCCCAATGAAGAGAGGGCACACAACTGAAAAGGGAACTCACTCAAGACTGACTGCAGGCTTCTCAGTAAGGAACAGACTTGAGGTGGGATCAAGGGCTTGAACCAAGTGGAGAAGCTATAGTTTCCTGAGAGGTCATTCAGACAGAAGGCAGCATGGACTAAAGACCCTGGGGTATGACTGCCTGGGGCCCAGTCATGATGCCACTAACTTCCAGGTGTGTGAACTTAAGGAAGCTACTTACTATTATTATCTCCATTTTACAGATTAAACAGTGAGGCATACTTGTGCCTCAGTGTTTAATCTGTAAAATGGAGATAATAAGAGACCAGCACCTGTCATCTACCAAGCACTCGATAAAGGCTGTGAGTATTATTATCACCACTATTATTTGTATTATTTGGTTTATAATCGGAGGATCTCCAGTGCACCACGCAGAAGCAATCAGGAACACTTGGTTCTTGGAATAGTTCTCATATGTGGCATATGCAAGGCAGCGGTGAATAGAGAGAATTCAATTTGGGGGTATGAGAGAAGGAAGATACTCAATGTTTACTAAGATCTCACAGTATGCCAGGAAAACCTTGTAAAATTTGATTTTACTTTAATAATAATCAAATCTTTCTCTTTCTCATTTATCAGATTGCATCCCATCTATTTTTATGACCGAATTTACCACTATAAAGGTCAAAAAACCCTCTAAATTTTAATATTGCCATTAGTAACATAAACTCAGCAGGTGAAAATTATGATAGTGGGTGCTTTGTAGCAGAGAAAAATAAGAAATGTCATACTGAGAAATGAACTGAGAAAATAACATGCCAAGAGCACCATAATACAATTAATCTTTACTAGCAATAGAGTTAGTATCATACAAGATAAATCAAACCAACTAATTCTGGATGCACACACATACATTTTTAAAACAGTATTTCACTTTAGTTTCTTCTGTTTGCTGCTCTATTTTTATTGGTTGAGGAGATTTTTCATGTTAGTACTTTTTCAGGCTGTGAAGGGCATGGACTTGAGTAGCTGTAGCAGTGTGAGTTACATTTTCTACATACTGAAGAGAAACACACAGCTATTTTTGAGATCAAGTGTATTTTTTCATTTGGTTATGTCTACAGTGGCATATAGTAAAACTAAAAATAAAATACTACAACTTAACAGTTTAATGAATGGGGTTACTGGATACAAAGGGATTTTTTTTCTCATTTTTAGATCAGTTTTGTTTAACATGGCTGTCACAAAACTAGACCAAAAGAAAGTCATTTAATTACCAGCTTGAGACCACAATTTAAGCACGGTGTGAACTGTGATAGTCATTATTAAGTTAAGATCCAGGCAGCAGTGATCCTCTTAGTATTTAATGGGAAACATTAAGAAATTGAAATGATCCTTTCCTATCAAAGTCTGTGTTCTTTATGTAGAATATTCTATTTGGGGGCTATATATGTATCATAATCCTATTTTTCAAATAAGAATTAAACAACAATATATACATACATGTATATACGCAAACACATATATGTTATATATATGTGGGAGGGGGTTATATATAAACAATAAAAGGCAAATATCTGAATGTTAATAGCATTTATATCCCAGTAGTAGAATTTCAGTTAATTTTTAATCTTTACTTTGTCTATTTTCTACAGTGAATACATATTTTTATTTGTAATGAGAAAACAAAGGTTATTACTAATCAAGTCAGCTAGAAAATATGTCTTACATTTTGGAAAAGAAAGGAAAGGAAAAAGGTTATAAGCTTATGGTTTGGTCTCCAGAAAAATTAAAAGTTAATACTTAAAACATTGAAAGCATTAATAATAGATACAAATGAAAAATTAACTTCCTTACCTCCTTCAGTCTATGAGATTAAATTGTGTTATTTTAAAATGATACTACAATAAATGCATTTAGGAACCCAAAGGCTGTAAAATGTCCAAAGTGATTGCATAGTTTTTTTCACTATCCGCTATACATATATATTCCTCATAGACTTCTAGCTGACTCCAGGCCTAGGGTACTGACCAAACCCTTATGATGGCCGGTCATTTTCACCCATGAGGTATGGCCTCTCTATGCAGTAACAAATTCATTTGATGTAATATTAGAGCGTCTACTATTTATATTTTTTCTTTTAAAAATATCAGTTGCATCTGTGTACAGAGCACTGTGCCAGGTACTGAGGACACTGTTGCTCTGTAGAGATTACAGGTAGAGTCATCACATAAAATTCAAACAGATGTCTTTGAGGGTGAAAAGCAGCACGGTTGCTACTTCTGTGGGGACAACAGGTGCACTGGGACCATGCAAGAGAGAGGCTGGAAAGGGGTATTCCCAGCCTGAATGCCGCTGTAGATATAACCAAATGAAAAAATACACTTGATCTCAAAAATAGCTGTTTCTCTTCAGTATGTAGAAAATGTAACTCACACTGCTATAGCTACTCAAGTCCATGCCCTTCACAGCCTGAAGTACTACCATGAAAAATCTCCTGAGGCTTCCATTGTGCGGACCTTGACCATGGAAGGCTGCTGGGAAAGGGCACAGGTGGTGAGAGCCCATCACCCTCATCTTCCCTATTTCCAGCTGCCTTTCTAAGACCTCAGCTCCAATATTTTAAAATATTAGAGGCAATACTTTTTTATTTATGTATTTATTTTTTTGAGACGGAGTCTCACTCTGTTGCCCAGGCTGGAGTGCAGTAGCGTGATCTCGGCTCACGGCAACCTCCGCCTCCCGGGTTCAATCAATTCTGCCTCAGCCTCCAAGTAGCTGGGATTACAGGTGCATGCTGCCATGCCTGGCTAATTTTTATATTTTTAGTAGAGATGGGGTTTCACCATATTGGTCAGGCTGGTCTCAAACTCCTGACATCAAGTGATCCACTTGCCTTGGCCTTCCAAAGTGCTGGGATTACAGGTGCAAGCCACCGTGCCCAGCCTAGAGGCAATACTTCTAATCTTCGTGATCTCTGATTCTGGTATCAATATTGTGCTAGCTGTGTAGACTTGACTTGTTTAAATGATTTTAACTCGCCCCTCTCTGCTTCACACATAGAATCTTTCCGTTCTTCCTTCAGAATGTCTTCTTTCCATTCCTTCAGAATGGCTTCTGTATCCACCTTTTCTCTCTCTTCTGTCACCTCTGTGGTTCCACCTTATTGCCACATCCTTGGGGTGTGGCTAGAGAAGCACCGGGGGCCTCCTTACCTGAGCCTCTCCACCTGCCCAGCCAATCCTTCATGTGGCCCAACCATAGTCTTTTGGAGTGCTGCTTTGACCTTGGCCTTCCCCTACCCACATCCTTCAAATCAAGAGAACATGTGTCCCACCTCTTCTTCTTCATTGACCCCAGCACTCTGCCTTTGAAATCCCTCCCCGTTGCACAGACTGTGGTTAAAAGTCACACTAAAGAAGTCCATCACCAGCAAACAGCAGCAGCCAGCCAGCCCCCTCAGTCCCTGCTAATGCTGCTCCTCAGCCAGCCCCTGGGTTGCTTCCTCCCTGCTCCCCTTTCCTTTCATGTTTGTGCAAGAACCACAGCTCACCAGGCCTGCCTGGAGCCTTGCTGGCTCCTGAGGGAGCTAGGACTATAGGCAGCCCTCAGGAGGGATTTGGTCACAGAGCTCCACAGGCACTCAATATCGACGCAACCGGCAACCTAGCGTAGTGGTTAGGACTCTGGAGCGAGACAGCATTGGTTCAGATCCTGAGTCTGCTTCTTACTAGTTTTGTGACCTTGGGCAAGTCATTAGCCTCATTATTCCTCATTTTCTTAACCTGTAAATTGAGAATGTAATAGCCTGACTTTGAAGAGCACTTATGACAATTGAGTTTATATTTGTCAAGTGCTTATAACACTTCCTGCATATAGTAAGTACTGTACAGATGTTTGTTAAATAAATGTAACCAAAGATGACCTAGAAAGAAGGCCACCAAGATAAATGCTGTATCTGGATATCTCTGGCACTAAACTACACTGAGTTTTCATCTTTCTTTAAAGGGTCCTTCGTGTGACCCGTAGCTAGTTCTCGCCTATTTTAATCTTTGCGATTGGAAATCTTAGAAAACACTGTTCTTGGAGTTGTCTAAAAACATAATGTATGTGCTCCCGATCCGGCAATTGAACCCCAATGAGGTGGAACATCTCAGAATGTAAAATATGGTCACATCATGATGAATCACTGCATCTTGGAGCCCCACACATCTGCTTTCAGATTGTCTCTCTGATGCTGAAAACTATTGGGCCTCTGAGGCTCCCCTTATACAGACCTTGACCATCAAAGGCTGCTGGGAAAGGGCAGATGTGGTGAGAACCCACGACCCTCAGGATGGGCAGTGCCAAGATTTCACAACTGATTAGATCAGCAAGGCCTTGGGATTGCTGCCCCACAGGAAATTCCTGAGTTCCTGCTCACTCTTTGGGGATGGATGCATTCTTATGTTCCCATAAGAAACCATAAAAAATTCTAAAGCTTAGTTACTCATGCTCATCAATCCTTTCCTCATCCATTTGGTTTTTTATTGTTTTTCTCACTCTGCTTCCTCTTTCCTCTCTAATTCTTATTGGCATCAGAAATAAAGCATAAGTTTATATGGTCTGTACCAAGCTGGCTACCTGAATGTGAAGGGAAAGTCCAAGACAGGGAAAAGGGCACAGAGCAGGCATGGAATCAGGGAGCAGGAAGACACTGTGGAGGTCATCCACTTCAATCCTGTCTTTGTACAAACAGCAAAAATGAAACAAAGAAACACGGCAGGCCAGTGGCAAATAGAACCAGTGTCTTCTTTGTCCAAATAATCGTGTTTTCAATATTCCAGGCCATTGTTTGTGGCTCATTCATTTATCAGCCACTGGGCACCTGCTATGTGCTAATCTCTGGCTCATAAAGGAAAGTGTGAGGGGAATCTCCATTCTCCATCCTCCCCCAACCACAGTTCTAATCATATAAGGAATAATTTGAAGGTTATTGGCAACTGGCACATCATTTGATGGATTGCTTTTGATACTTTGCAAAATGTGAGTAAAGGATAAGAACGTAGCTGATAGGCATCTTGAGAATTATCTATAGGGCCCCAGATTTCATGAAGTGTGATGTTTAAGAGTAGGGCCTATGAGCAATTAGCAGAACTGAGCCAACAGCACAAGAAGGCCATGGAACAAGCGGGCAGGGAAGGAAAACGAGCCTTGTGGTATGCTGCTGGCAGAGTCCGGGGTGACATAGAGAATCTTTACCACATAGATCTTGTCGACTGTCCCACTCACCTTGCACTAGCAGCTATGGAGGCCACCAGCCCTTGGAGGGTCATGGGGAAGTCACATGGCGGTGGTTTCTCTGTTTAGGGGGTGGGTGGTGTCACTCAGTATGTCACTTAAGTATTCAGCAACTGGCTATCTTTACATGTAGCTCTTCAAAACAACAACTGTATATCATTGGTTTCTTTTTCTTTCTTTAATTATAAGGATAATAACAATACTGACAGAAAAATAGAGAAAATAGAAAATATCCACTATTTGAACACAACCACAGTTATCATTTTTGCATAAATATTTTTATATAATTGTAGTCAAAGTCTTATACAAAATTATTGCATGGATTCAGTACCCCAAGTATATATTAACACTTGTTCCATATCCAGTCAATCCTGTGAATCATAAAAGTGAGTAATGGTTGTAATAATGATGCCATAATATATTCCTAGAAATTTATAGTTTTTGAAAGCACTGTCTCACTTATATTTGGTCCTCACAGCAACCATCAGGAAGAGGCATAGGGTATTATCCATGTTTTTCATTAAAGAAAATTAAGGCTTAGAGAAATGCCCTGCCTAAAGTTATCTAGTATGTAAATAATGTGACAGATTTAGAACACAGCTTCCGTTCGGCCATTCTGCCTCACTTGCTTAGATGTGATCACTGTCTAAAGAAGGCAGTGGTTTTGCGGAGGAAACGAACAGGTGAAATGTGACGTATAAGTGATGAACTGCCATATAAGTGGTGTAGGAAATGTGTGCAGATAAGGAAGCCTTGCAAGTGGCCTGAAACAGATGCCTCTGGGAGATACAGGACTTGTGCTGTGTGTAAAATGTAAGTAGGAAGTGGCAAGGAAAGGAGGAGAGAGCTTTCTACGAGCATTTCTGGACATAGCATAGAAAGAAGATAGGCTAGTTTGATAGGAGTTAGCCCAAAATCATTTAGCAAGAAGAGGGTCACTGGAAATATCTCAGAGTAGATTTGTTGGAGTGACTGATGAAAAAGCTGAGATTTCAGATGATGAGGCAGTAGACACAGGTGGACAACATGTATTCAAGAAGCTTTGCAACAGAAAGAAAACAGCCCTAAAGGTAAGGAAACCACAGGAATGATTAAGTGAAAGCAGTAGCAGAAGGATTTTATAAGCTGGGGAAGCCATTTTCTTGGTCCTTAGGGGCTTGGGTAGGTGGAGAGAAACAAAAACAAAATAACAAAGCACGATTCTAGCTCAATAAACTATTGAAAAAGAGCTCCTCTAAATGATAAGTTACTTTGATCATTTCTCAAAGTAAGTGATGAGGACTCTTAGAAGGGAAATTTCTACCTTCAAGTAGCTAACTCTTTAAGAAGTCTTTTAAAAAGTCTGTGATATCTAGTTTCCAGTTATTGAAAACCTCTTCTCCAGCCCTTTAATGATTCCTTCTAAGTATCACAGAAATTAATTAGAGTTAAAAGGTAGACTGAGAAAAGATGTATTAGGTAATCTCCAATCTCATGTCAAGTGCAGAATTGTTACCTGCAGTGCATTTTCTAGTCTGGTGTGCTTTTGCTGTGTTCTTGCCACTTCCTTTGGGAGACTACTTCATAATCCAATAGATCTCGCTGGGAGGAAACTCTTGATCTCCATCCTAATGTTCCCTTCCCACTGTGTACTCTGTATACCACTAACAATTTGTACTTAGTAACCTTCCTCACCTCCCACCCCATCGCTGCTCACTCACTTCTACTTAGTAATTGCTAGGCATCTGGAACCTCTTTTCTGGAATATCTGGTAGACTCATCATTCTTCTGGGCATGTTGCATCTATCAGGCTAAAGGATTTTAAAGTGATAAAAGGATAAAGGGTCTTTATAACTTTATGTTTCTAATGATAAAACTTTCCCATTCTGATAAGGTCCTTTCTATTCTCCAGAGATTTGGGGTGGAGAGTGTAATAAGGACCATGAACTTTTTACGAAAGGAGCAAAACCATGCGTAATTTATGATTCAATGTCCCTATAATATGTGTTCCCCAATTACTAAAAAGATAAGTTGGAATGTCCTGTGTAGAGAATATGAAATCCAATTGAGAGACTGTTCCCAGAAGAATTTTGGCTTCACCAGACTTACTGTCATGGATCTTATAACCTGAGCATCTCCGTAGAGGGGTCCAGAAGGATGCCAGCACATGCAGTGGTTTGTGTTACAAGATAGAAACACTGAGTTGGGGAATCTACCTTTTTTATATCAAGTGTAAGCAAGCCTGTTCTTTGTCCCACAAGAAAACATCAAGATTTCCTGCTGCAAACAAAACCAGAGAAATGCCCCATAAAAAGAGCTGTCAGAGCCGTGCTTCTGAGTTCAGAAACGTGCACATCCTACTTCCTCCAAAATATTTTGACAAGATGGTATAGAAACCTTAAGTTGAACATTTCCAAAACTGAACACACAGTCTTCTCCCAGACTAGCTTCTTTCTCCATTTTCCTGTTCACTGAGCCACCTACTTGTTCTCAATATTTTTTCATCAGCCACCAGGTCACCAGATTTTTTTTTTTTAGTTCCACCTCTTAAATGCTGTTTGCAGTCTGCATACCATTGATTTCGGGTTTTGACTGTCATCATCAAAGGGCAAAAATGGATACACTTTTGCAGTAGGCTGACTCCAGTTTCATTTGCCTCCAAACCAATGTCCTAAAATGCAGAACTGAAAACTCTTCACTTGTTAAGCCTCCCAGATAAAATCTACACTTCTTACCATGATCTACCTACTTCTCCAGCTTCATCTTCTCATATTTCTTTCTTTTAGACTTTTTATAAGAATTGCTTGCTGGTCCCTGGGTAAGCTTGCACTTCTGATCACTTTGAATGCCATACCCTTAAAAACTTAGAACTCCTTGGCATATAGTAGGCATGTGATGCATATATGTAACATAAGTATTTATTCGGTGGCTAAAAGTAAAAACAAGCTTAGCTTAAATGCAACAGGGAATTGGTTTGGGAATTAATTAATTCCACATTCTCTCTGTGTATTCCCTTCACCTTAACCAATCATGATGATGGAGCTCTTTTGACAAAGGTGATAACTTAGATTTCTAGACATTAAATAAAAACAAAGAGAAAGGGTACAGTTGTTGCTTATATCTACTTTGTAGACTACCTCAAACTTGGAGATTATCGATAATTGTCATTATCTTGTTCAGCTGAACAATACCAATATAAATACAGACAAGTTAACCTTATTTTTCCAAGGAACCCATGATTACTGAGTCATTAAAACAAAACTCTCCTTTTCTAATAATTGGAAAAGGTAAAACCACAACATATAATGTGGCTGTCTAAAATCACTATCCTGTCTTCTATCCCTTGAAACACAACTATATTAACTTTAACTGTTCTCTTTGGCAAAATGGATGATATAAGCATTCACCCATCTAATTAGCTCTGTGACTTTTGTCAGCAAGAGCCTGAGCTTATACCATGCTCAAGGCAGGCTTAGGATCTGGAGCTTAGTCAGTAGTGACTCTTTTGAGTGGTCACGAGTTGGTCCACTTCACTCAATGCTATGCTATAGACTATTTAATATGCTTGGACACACCTTTGACTGTAATGGAAATGATGTTTTCCCTTTTGGAGATTCTTGAGGCCAGTTTATTATAAGATGCAAGCAAGCATTCCTTGGAGCCTGCCTGATCAGCTTCAATGATACTGTACCACTTCCAGCATAGTTCTTCTCCCTCCTAGAGGAGTCAGAAAAACAGCTCCATCTCCAACCTGGACAAAACTCACAGATGTCCCCAAAAGCTGGGATGTCTGCCAAGCCTTGGGTCTCCATCAAGCCAAGGCCTGCTGGACTGTTGTGGGAACCATGCAGAGAGATGTGTCCACTCCAGTCACTGGCCATGACTACGTGAGAACACACCATTTGTGGTCTGCAGAGGACACACTCCAGTATCCAATCTCAAGAAATACTTCCACAGAATGGTGACCCTAAGACTCTTATCTTTCCATACTAATTTTTCCAACCCTAAAACATCATCAAAGCAAGAGTCACTGGGTCTTATCTGACTCCTTGTAGACATTGTTGATGCAGCACCATTTCTTTCAGCCTTGCTCTGAGTCCCCCTTTCTATGTGACTCCACTTTTGGACCTGGGGAGAAAACAGCATTCTCAGGTGGTCTGTCTATTCTGCCCTTGCCTCTCTCTGCTGGCTCCTGACATCTGCCTGCCCTCTACAGTCCATTTCCTTCAATGAACCTGGATCTTCAACTGTATGATGGCCCCAGGACACCACTCAGTCTTGGCAATTAATGTGGGCCTGTTATCTGCTAAACTCATTCTGAATAATTTCATTTGGCCCCAATTACCATCCAGGCTGTGAACAGATCACCCTGTCTTGGAGATATTATTTCCACTCAGCTCCAGGGTTCTTTTTTTGTATTTTTTTAATGATGCAATCATTATCCTAGTTAATGTTCTTCCATCCACTTTCTTCCTACACCTCTCTTGGGAGACCTTCAAAGCCTCAGCCTGCATCTGCTCAGCAATCTTAACCTCCCAGGCCTGGAAGTCCAGTGCCATGTCCCTGTGGGACCTATTTGTCCTTAGGGCATATAACTAACAGAATTCAGCAGGCCCATTGACCCCACTACCCTAGAAAGATGATGTATACACACAGACCTGCTCTGCTCCAATGGAGAAAGTGCCTAATCAGCCTAATCAGAAAGTACCAAATGTAATTTTATCATAGGAAGAATTTCTATTTCCTTTCCTGCAATTCCTCTTTATAAATGTTCTAATCCCATCTACATAATAAGCCTTTGGATTTGTTCTATTTTAAAATTCTTCATTGTGTTTCCATTGAGGCTGGCTCCCAAGATCCTGTTTTTGATTTGTAAGAGCATCTTTCATCTCTAGTAAACTTTGATGTACAGCTGGCTCCAGATTTAGCTTAGACCACTCCCCAAACTCTTTCTGACTCCTGTCCTTATTGGGATTTTCCTACCATCACCCTGAGGCCTGTTATACCCTCTAGCCAACCAAGTTCTTCCCTGTGATATATCATCACATCACTGTGATTTTCTCAATTCTTTACCTTATCCATTTTCATTTCTCATTCAGTCTTCATCACTTGGTCTTCAGCAAGTAAGTGGGACCTTAAGTGGAGCCTCTAAAATGCTTATCAGATATTACCAACTGCAGTTTCTCAGTACAGCCTTCTTTCTTGGCAATTTCTAATTACCCCTGGATTACAAAGTAGTAGCTCATAAGTTAAATTAAGCTCAGAGATATGTTTTGATGGCATGTGCTGGGTTTATTTTTCTTTGAATGCCTTCAGGTGTGGTTTTCACTTTTTGCAGGCTCGGCATGCTCCCAATACTTCCTGTATTCTTGGATCTGACCAGTTTTGTTACTTTGTACTAACTGTCTAAATCTCTCTCCTGTAACCACTTCCAGTTCTGGGGACACCTTTCAACCCATTTGTTCAAATCTTCTGAATTCTTCTTCATCCATTCGGCTCTCCCTACCTGTTCTCTATCATTCCTGCAGGTTCCCCGCCACTGCTCAATATACTAGTCCTTCTTTGGAACCATCTTTCAGTGAGCAACGTTCCTCCAGTAAGACTCAACTTCCCTAATGATTCTACTATCCCATATATGCAGGTCATATATGCAGATCATTAATTTGACTTTCCATTAAATCACTCTCCATTTTGAGTCCTAATATCAAAAGTCCAGGATGGTATGAGTTAAATCTTCATCTCTGTTTTTAAATGTAAAAGACCACAGAAAGAACTAAAAATAGTCCAGCCTCAATGTTTCACGTGTTATTGGCTTGTTGTACAACTCTTCATTTTTAGTTTTCAAAAAAAAGAATTTACCAAGCCTTGCTTTATCTGCCTCTTGCATTTATTCATAAGGATTCATACCTACTCAGTTTAAAAACACTTC
This sequence comes from Hylobates moloch, assembly GCF_009828535.3. NCBI lineage: Eukaryota > Metazoa > Chordata > Mammalia > Primates > Hylobatidae > Hylobates > Hylobates moloch. The sequence goes on along the minus strand of NW_026652279.1, from coordinate 104,942,115 downwards.
TAACAATTCTATCTTAGCTCCCCAATAGGCCCTGTTTCTCCACACACTCACACAAATTTTTAGCATGGTATTATGAATCAGTTTCCTGTATGCTTTCCCAAAGATTATTCATATTTGAAATAAAACATGTTAAAGTAGCTATAATCAAATACAGTTTTAATGAACAGAGTTTAATGAAAACATGGACAAAAATCTGAGATAACTTATGCCAAATTTGCCACTTGTGCAGAGAATTACTTGGTATGCGGGGAGCAGTACCTAAGAGCCTAACTTTACATAATTACTTTTCTACTGTTGGGCAAATAGATCAATTGTATAAAAGATTTGATCTTTAGTTATAAATAGAAGTGATGACCTCATTTATAGAGTTTAAGAGATCTGGTGTTTTTTTATTGACATGCACAGAATCTACATAAACCCATATATGGTTTTTGGTTTTTAACTTTATAGGAAATCAATGTGTTGACAGTTGCATTAGTCAACCAAGACCGAGAGAACAATATTGAGAAAAGAAGCCAAGGCTTAAAATCAGAGAAAGAAGCTCTGCTAATAGGTAAGGAAATTCTGTTGTCTTCATCTGTTCTCTTAAATAATTATTAGGTAATTAACTTAATATTTTAGTTATTAACTTATTAATTTAAACAGCATTGTCTTCTGGTAAAAGGTGAGATTAATTTCATCAAGATTATATTACATACATTTCAAATTAATGGCATACAAACTAATGGGGGTTTTGCCTTTCTGTAACTGTATATATTAACTGATTGTCAGACATAAAACTGAGTTCAAGAATATGCTAATTTGCATCTCACATGTCACAAATCTGAATTTCAAAGCTTGGGCATGCCACTTCCAACTGGAGACCAGGTTGCATCTAGTTCCAAACCAAGCCATATCCCCAGGCTCAAGAGCAGCTTTGAACCCTGAGATTAAACTCTAAGCCCCTTAGCAGAGGCCACATCCTAAAGTGACCCCCAAGGCTAGACTTGCAATGCTGACAAATAGGGCCATGCGGGGTACTGATGCTAGGCTAATCCAGGACAGTCGGCTCCAAGCTTCCCTGTCCAAGTATGGATCCTTTTGTCCAGGATGAACAAAAGAAGCATCCTCAGTGGATCCAGATGTCTTACTTATTTTCACAAGGAAGAATTCTTGATGAGGATGTGCCGGCAGTGTGCATGGAAGCCCATCTTAGATGCCTATATGTTTAAGGCTGTCTTTGAAGCCCTCAAATTCAGAGGAAGGGAAGCCACCACCCTCATGCTGTGATGCGCAGAACTCATGCAAGCTGTACCTTGGCACTGACCCCAGTGTGGGGTTGCCAGGTGAGACTGGCTCCATGGTGGCATGGTTAAGACTGAAGAAGGAGGCCAATGTACATGCAAGACAAACTGTTCTTCAGCAGTTCATTAAGTTCATTATCTGGCAGAAATAGTGCCTGGTTGCTTTTTTTTTTTTTTGGGGGGGGGGGACAGGGTCTCACTCTGTTGCCCAGGCTGGAGTGCAATGGCACGATCTCAGCTGACAGCAACCTCCTCCTGCCGGGTTCAAGTGATTCTCCTGCCTCAGCCTCTCTAGTGGCTGGGATTACAGGTGCGCACCACCACGCCCAGCTAATTTTGTATTTTTAGCAGAGACAGGGTTTTGCCATGTTGGCCAGGCTGGTCTCAAACTCCTGACCTCAGGTGATCCACCTGCCTTGGCCTCTCAAAGTGCTGGGATTACAGGCATGAGCCACCGCGCCTGGTCCCTGGTTGCATTTTGTAAATACTGCATGTGCTCACCTAAAACTGACAGGTACAACAGGGCCTAGAGAAGCTGGCACATGAGGAATTAAATTCAAAAGACAGTCCAGAGTTCATCCATCATATATAGATTTTTCAACTACAGGGTTATTGAATATGACATCAACTTAGAGATACTCCGAGGAAAACCAATTATTTTTTTTTTGCTCTGATGATATACAGCTGTAATAACGTGCCATGCACAAGTCTCAGAAGACATGCTGATGTGCTATCAGTTCCAGGAACCCAAAACGAACCCATATGTAGTTGGTAACTGAATTTTTCTTCTATTGGAAAACATGTCCAACTCTGACAACTGTTTCTCTGTCAGTCAGTGTGACCAAAGTGTGATTTTTCCCTATAATGCTTTTAGGGTATGAACAAAGCAATTAATGATCTGCAGTAAACTTTTCCCTCTTTAAGTAGGCATAATTGTGTCCACTTGAAGGTTAAAAAAATGGGAACCAATCTCTTTTCTTTATTTTCTTCCTTTCATTAGAGATGGCTGCTTCTTTTATGTTTTAATTGGAGAACACAGTTCAATGTTTTCTAAGTAGTTATTAGGTTTTATTTATATATGTACACACATACATGTACTTTTTTCAGTTGGCTACTTAAAATATTTTTAAATGATGTGCTTTATATGGAGTACATTAATGGGAGTAGGTAGGAAGATTACATTTATAACATGCTATGCCTGCTGATGTCTTTGGTATCACAAAAAACTATATAAAATTAGTTAATTCAAATGTGTCAGGAAGAAAAATATTAGTCAGGATCTCCAATAAAAAGCATACACAACCAACTCTAAATTTTCCGAGACTTTTCCCCTCACTGTTGGTCTTTTGAACTAGTTTACTAATACTAGCATTTGAAGTTAGGAGTAGAGCAAAAGAGAAACAGGGGGTGACACTTATTTTGAATCAATATATGAGAATATTTAGGTAGAAGGGAGGCCAGAGACTTAAGTGATTAAAATAAACTTAGGAGTTTAACTTTCCCTTCAGTTATCCATTACCTTGCTACTTTTCTCAATATTTTATTTTATTATTCTTAATGACAGTTTGGCAACAGATGTGATTTCCTTGCCAAACCCACTTCTAAAACATCTATATACTTCTACTCTTTTGTATAATCCGCCAAAAGAGGATAATCCTCCGAAGAGAGAATAATCCTCCAAAAGAATGTGACAATGGGGAAGAGTTTCCAAGACCAGCAAAATGGATCCTGCCAAAAGCTGCAGTTGCTGCCTGCCACTAAATGATCCTATCTGCTGATTGAGTTTGGTCATTCATACTTTGTAGATACCAGAATCTTGCGTCCATAAAGAGCTCCCCTGAAGCTTCTGGAATCTAGACACAGACTGTGGTAGGGACAAAAGTGCTCTGGACCAGAATAGAGAAAAAGGATTTCCTGGTGCTGGGGCTACACTTTTCTGAAGAATTCTCATACACTGAATGATTCTAGGAGCCCTCTGGCCTTCTGGTACATCTGGAGCAGTCATAAATACTCTTTGCAATTCCCCCTGAAATCTTCCCTTGGAATAATTAAGTCAGTAGAGAGGACACAGAAGTCATGCTCTAGGCCAGCCTAGAAGGCCAAGGACACAGCAGAAAGTCTCCCACAACTTGGAAACATTAATTGGCAAAATCTTCATCACATCTGCATGCTTATAGTGTATGCTGTATGCCAATATAGTCAGATGATCAGTGCCCTCTTGGGGCAAATAAATAAATAAATGTTATGTAAGAAATGCACACTGGCACAAAGCATTGCCTGGAAGAGAAAAGGAGTGAGAAAAAAGCTCTTCAAATGGATTCTATCTCCAGAAAGAATAAAACTGAGGCTAGAACTTCCTAAACAATGAGCAATTCTAGTTACGTATAATTATTTGTGACACTGATTTATCTGGGCAAAAGGATATATTCTGCCCAGACATTCTCATGACTATTATATAAAACTAGAGTCTTTATTTCAAGGCATAAAGTTGATACTTATTAGAGAGGATCCGTGGGATTTCATTGACATAATTTGGAATTTTGCAGATCTGGATCCTGAGTATTATTAGAGTTCGACCATTCTGACAGACTTTCTTCTTGACAATTAATGGGTCTTCCAATTCAACTAAAGAAGACAGGCCCCTGGAAAATACTTTATTATTGTGATTTCTGGGTTATTCATTTTGTAATCAATTTTTGTGGAGACAAGTTGACATATAATTGGACCTTAGAGAATTCTATTTTTATGGGGGCATTGCAGAGTAGCATTTTATGTTTCATAATGCTATAGTAACCACACATAAGGTCAGCTTGACATTGCTCAATGTCTATGCCAGAACTCCTAGTTCATTTCACATATGGCCTACATGTTGGATTGGCATACACTGAAGTTGTTTGGGATAGAATGAGTCATTACTTTTGATTTGGGGCCAAAGTTTTGGAGCTGTGTTTGGCTAGATATTGTTATGAAGGAAAAATGGATCAAATTTTTTTTATTGACAAGCTAGTAGTTCTGCAGAGAGCTGAGAGTATAACTCTCTGGGTCCATATCACTCTGTCTTCTCTTGCTTTTTATAATAATTCCAACACAATAGATTTCAATCCCAGCAGCTCTGATTGACACCCTGTTGATGCTACTCATTGTAAATACTATCCAGATATAATCAAAAACTTCTCCGCAACTTTTAACTGTAACAAAGCAGCTTTTCTCTAAAACCTCCCTGGTGCCCTGAGGACTGTCCTCAGGTTGACAATGATTGGGCAGACTTTCTTACATATCCTGAGTCCTCTGCAGATCAGGACGTACACATCATTTCCATCACAGTCACCATCTCACACGTGCACAGAACCAGACTATACCAGAAGCGGAATGCGCCTCCTAAAGTGGGTATTAAGAAACAGCTGAGTAGAATATGGAAAAATATTTTAAAGAAGGTTAAGCAATAACTTTTTGGTGATTTCAGTGAATACAGTTGAGGTTATATTTAGGCTGTACCTGAGAAAGGTAATCTTGGGAGTATGTTCCTCTCTGAAAACTACTGACCATAAAGAATGAGTCATTGACCTAAATCTTGTTTCCAAGGCACAAATGTCCATATCAATAAATCAACAAACATTTGTCAAGAGCCTACGATAAGAATAATCAGTCTTCATTGTGGAAAAGAATTATCTAGGCAGCCTATTTAAAAGGCAGAATCTTTAGCCCCACACACAGGTGTGGTGGCTCACGCTTATAATCCTAGCACCTTGGGAGGCCAAGGCAGGAAGATCACTTGAGCTCAGGAGTTCAAGACCAGCCTAGGCAATATAGTGAGACTCCCATCTCTACAAAAAAAAAAAAAAAAAAAGTTAGCTGGGCATGGTGGCATGCACCTGTAGTCCCAACTACTTAGGGGGCTGAGGTGGGAGGATCTCTCGAGCCTATGAGCATCAGGCTACAGTGAGCTGTGAGCAGCACCACTGCACAACTGCCTGGGTGATAGAGTGAGACCCTGTCAAAAAAGAAAAAAAAAAGAAAGAGATCCTGTTCGTTGCAGTACTAACATCTGAGGGGATACTAAAGCAGGCATATCTGGTACTATGTTTTGAGAAACTCTGGCCTGGTTTATGCTAACCCATGCGTTAGCTGATGGTGGAAAGATGATATCCCCTCAAGAAGTTCATAGACAATGAGAAAGAACGCAGTTAATTACAATGAACCGTGGTTCATAGTAAAATCAGAGACACAGAGAAGGAGCTACTTATGCTACAGATGCCTTGTCAGAAGAAAGGACAGCTGAGCTAGTCCTAAAGGATGAAGAGGTTTTCACTGGATGGATAAAGAAGTTAAGGGCATTTCAGGTACCAGGAACAATTTACTACTAAGAGGTTCAAATACAGTCTGAGGGGTTTAATCGAAAAAATAAGACAGACAAATATTACAAAACAAAACTAACTAACCAACCATACAAGATCAGGTTTTGTACTCACCAAGTAAGTGGAACAAACTTTTTTGGAAAATTAAAGCTTTTTGGAATCCCAAGGCACTGAGAAGCATCAGCCCAAACCACAAGTGTTTGATCGGTTTCCTACAGTTCCTCTCCACTTCCCATATGCGCTTCATCACTCTGCAGCTGCCCACAGACAACTGTCCCCTCAGGGCTTACTAGGAGACCCAGATTTTGCATGGCTTTTTTCCCGCTGATGCTCCAGTTCAACATCCATGGAGCTTTTATATGGGTGTCAACATGAAACAAGACTATTTCAGGCTGGTTTATGGTCAGGCCTCTGGTAATTCCCAGCAAGATGTGACCGTGTCTAGAGACACAGCTGTTCATCTGCAGAGCCAAGGTCTCTGGAAAGCCCTAAGGTGCCCCTCTATCCCAGTGAGCTGATGGGCCCCAGGGTCTTTTGAAGCTTCCTAGGAGACTGTCAACCAGTGTAGGTGTGGAGAAAGCTAATCTCAGCCAGAACTTTAGAACCTGACACAGAGAGTTTGGAATAAAAACTCCAAGCAGCCTAGGGGTAGGGGGAGTATATTCTGGCAATATTCCATTTCTCATTCCACTCAAAGAGAATAATGTGCTGACCAAACTGAATGCACTAAGTGATAGTTTATTCTCATCGGGTAACCAATATAATTAAACTATAACAGGGCTAACCCATCCCACTCCCATCTTTTGTATAAGGATGCAAAAGAGAAACCATAATACCTAATGATCTCTAAGCAGCCCTGAGCAGTGGGGGACGGGGAGTGGTCCTAAATATTTGTGGATTTGAGGCATTTCATCCACTGGGTAATCTAAGGCAAATCACTTATCCAAACCACTGTGATAAGTGTGTAAGCCCTCATATTGTATAAAATTAGGAGGTTTGATTAGATGGTCCTTTTCAACTCAATTCTCTGTAATATACGAGGACTATTATGAAAGCTGCATTACCCCTTAGTGATCTTGTATATAAGTGGAGCATCATGTGCATCAATATATAAACATGAACTCTACTATCTTGTACCTTTACAACAAACGAGAAGGAAAATCTGTCTTGACACCATGACCCCTTTCCACCAACAGTCCATTTCCTGCGCCTGTCCAAAGCAGGATTCCTCCAACGCAGTATGCTCAGTCACCATTCCCTCCTCCCCTCTCTCTCCAGCCTACTCCAGTCTGACTTGCATCCTCACACCAAAACCATTCTTTTCCACATCACCAGAGAATTTTATGTCACCAATTTCTCAACTCCCTCCACCTGGCAGCTACTTTACGTGGTTGACTACTCGCATCTTCTGGAAATACTTCTCTCTGCTATCATGATGCCACACTTTCTTATTGATTAAACCCTCTCAGAGTCCTCTGATGAGTTTTCCTCAGCTTACCTCTAAATTTTGGGCTTCTCTAGGCTTCAGTCTTGAGGCCTCTTCTCTACCTAGGTAATCTCAGTGAATACTTCGGCTTCAAATCCCTTTTTGTTGCCATTGCAAATGTATACCATCTCCAGCTGCCATTTAATATTCTTCACTTAGATGCTAATGCACATCTCAAATTTAATGAGGACAAAACAGAACTCCCGATTCCCCTTTTTCCTACCCTAATGTGCTCCTGCCCCAATATTCTCATCTGAGAAAATAGTCCCACCCAGTTGCTCAAATGAAAAACTGTTTACTCATCTTTCATTCTTCCCCAGCCTCACTGCTCACACCAGCCCCCTGGCTCTCCTTTTGGAGTCCGCTTCTCCCTTTGCAGTCCAGATCACGACTCACCACTCCAGTCTCGTGCAAACACTTCCAACTGGCCTCCCAGTTCCCCCTCTGCTCTACCCTCCATACAGCAACTTGAGGGAAATTTTTAAAACATAATTCAGATCATGTCAAGCACCTGCTTAGAACCACTCTTTCGGTTTCCTGCCACATTTAGAATTTAAATCTAATCCAAACTCTTTCCCCTGGCACACAAGGTCCTGCATGATCTGGCCGCCACCTACCTCTAAACACATGTGCCACTCTCCAGCCCAGTGTGTTCTGCCAGCTCACTTCCACCTCAGGGCCTTTGCACTACATGTGGCCTGTACCTGGAATGGTCTCCCTCAGCCTTCCCATGGCTGGCTCCTTCTCATCTCACACTTGAGAAAGTCTGCTTTCTCAGGGAGAGGCCTTTACATAATCGCTGTATTAGTCCATTCTCATGCTGCTGATAAAGACATATCCAAAACTGGGTATTTTATAAAGAAAAAGAGGTTTAATGGACTTATAGTTCCACAGGGCTGAGGAGGCCTCACAATCATGGCAGAAGGTGGAAGGGAAAAGGTATGTCTTACATGGCAGCAAACAAGAGAGAAGAACCAAGTGAAAGAAGTTTCTCCTTATAAAACCATCAGATCTCATGAGACCTATTCACTAGCATGAGAACAGTATGGGGAAACTGCCCCTATGATTGCAGTTATCTCCCACTGGGTCCCTCCCACAACATGTGGGAATTATGGGAGCTATAATTCAATGAGATTTGGGTGGGGATATAGCCAAACCACATCAATCACTTTGTGTAAGGTAGCATTCCAGCAAGCTGCAGGTTGCTCTCTCTTCTGTCCTCTTCCCTGATGTGCTTTCTTCATTGTGCTAAGCACTATCTAAAAATTTTTATTTTTCACCTTTGTGTTTATTATCTGTGTTGCTCACCTAGGATAAAAGTTCCACAGGACCAGCCCCTTGCCTATCTTATACGATGCTGTGCCTCTAGCACCTTGCCACCTCCTGGCTGCTAAGTGTTTCAAGTATTAAAATAAGTGATGAAGCAGTACAAATCTGGCACTATTTGGTTAATTTAAATACTGCATCCTTAGTCTTAGTGAGGCCCAATAATGAAAATAAACTAGATGGTTTTGATGGGAGAAGCTCAGAGTGCTTTTGGGTAGCCAATTTAAATGGGCCTTCCTAACGAGGTTTGCCACAGGCATCTAGAGCTAGTTAGTTTCTCTTTCTAAAGTAGTTTTTAAGATTCTGAGATGTGCAAAAAGCCCGATAGTACTGACAACCTCCTTTATTCTTTTAAAATTTTTTTAAATTAGGCACTTAAATTTTTTTTTTCCACTTTTGGAAACCCATTCCCAAATATGGAGGCCTTCTACATCTCCATGGAAACAAGCAAGTCCAATTGTTGAGCCATCCCCTTGGAGATCCACCAGTTCAGTAACAGCTAAATCCACCACCCTCCTTTCCTAGTGTTCATTTTACCAAGCCTTTAGGTCCATTCCAGAGGACCATAAAATAGTCTCCATATTCCAGGTTTGTGGTATTTTCATTAACTTTTGAGTTACAGCAATCCTTTTTTCCATCCCCAGGGAATGTCCCAGTTCCTTTAAAAAAAAAAAAAAAAAGCTGCAAAGAGGCTTTACTTGTTTATTTAGAAAGATCCCCTCAAATGAACCTGATCCAAAATCACAGGGCCTGGAAACATTTTCTCAAGTGGCATGACTGATGCTTCTGTGGTGCTACAGGGATGGACAGATGCAGGAGTGGGAGGTGGGCTGAGGAGAGGCAAGGTACCGGGGAGGATGGTGACTCATGCTTTCCTTTCTGCTGTGTCTCTAGCAACACTGGATAATTGGGTTGTCATCCACAGGAAAAGCTTGGGAAGCCTATTTGTGACTGCCTGCCTTGGCCCTACATATATCTAGTGGCAATTGCTGAACTCTTACAAGGAAAAGCTAATGGCTTCTTAACATCAGCTACCACAGAGATGGTTCTGAATACCCTCCTAAAAGAATACTCAAGTCCACGTCAGGATTTCTAATCTGATTTTAGAATCTGATTTTCCCCTTAGTTATGAGCAAAATAGTTTCAATGAAAATTTTCCTTGCTCAAAACATCCAAGTTATTCCATCCTTCTAAATCCATGACAGGATGGGTTAAGAGTAAGAATTTTCAGTGAATAATACCTCAAAGTTACCTGGTTTTTGAAAGATCTGTTACTACTTGTAGAAATGTTTAAGGTTCTTATTTATTCCCATTTATCAATAATAGACTAATAGAATTTCTAAACAAGTATACTGGCGATTTCCAGTTCGGACAAATAAATACATTCAACATATACCTCTTATAAATGTGTACTATGTTCTGGATATGGAACCAGAACACACAAAGACTAAGAGCACAGCTCCTTGGGGTGCAGACCCAGGATTGGGGGTGAGAGATAGCAGACAGTGGAGGAGCAAATCCATGTTCACAGAGGGTGCCAACTTCACAGAGGCAACCAAAGGGGCTACTCTAGGTCCTCCCATTTCTGGTGTCCCTAAATGACCATGTCAACACTTCATCTCCTAGGCTAAGGGTTATCAACCTCTCCCCCAACCCACCCCATCCTCCTCTGACTTGTTCTAGTCATCCTACTAAAGACATTTATGTTGATAACCATACACCCATGGGCATTTACAAAAGGCTGTAGGTTATGCAGGAGATGTTAAAGACTCTCCGGCCAGGGGGGATATTAAATATGAAAAATGTTGTTATCTATTTGCTTGGGGTAGTTTACTTAAGACTGTTCAAGTCTTATGTCCTCTTTCCCCATTGGAGACTTATACACCCTTGTCATCCCAAAGTCTGCAGTGCCACTGCCACTCCCTGTCTCAGCCCTGCTGTGTAAGCAGATGTCCACCCAAGGAATGCTGCTCCCCACCTTGCAGCAGCCCTCACCTCCCTGGGAGAACCCCACGGGGGAGGAGGAGAAAAAAGCTTCCGACTAGGAACACCCCCTCACCTGCTCACAAAGCCAAAGCTGACTCTTCCTTCTCCCTCCCCTGTCCTTCTCCTGCTCATCACTTGTTGGAGGCTCTCTGTGGAAAGCAGTGGCCATAGTACCTGGGATGGTCAGTGAAAGCCCCACTCACCATCCTGAAACGGGATTCCCTCTACACGAACTGTGATTCAGCCCTTACTCTCTCATTCAATAAATAGAAGGACTAAGTTCCAGTATTTGATAGTACGGTAGGGAAATTACAGTTAACAATAATTTACTGTATACTTCAGAATAGCTAGAAGATTTGGGATGTTCTCAACACGAAGAAATGATAAATGTCTGAGGTGATGGCCATGCAAATTATCCTGATTTTATCATTACACATTGTATACAGGTATCAAAATATGCCAGGTACCCAAAAAATATGTACAAATATTATATATCAATTAAAAATTTTTTAAAACGAGAAATGCAAATGAAAATAATCATTTTTAAATAGTTCTACTAGATTCTAATTTTTTGAAAGAAATCACTCATGAGCTTTTGTATTTTAACTTTTATTAGTAATAGAATTACTTAGAATGACACTTCACCAGAATTGAGAGTTTCAGATACAGGGAAGTAACTGCCAGGTCCCTAAAATTAAAATATAAGTAAATACATAAGGAGAGGGGACAACACGATGCTGCCTGAGTACATTAAAAGTGGCTATTTTTCCACCTAAAGATATTTTTAAAGTATCATCATTGCCTTCTACCATTGCCATTATTTCAAAAAAAGGACATTTTGACAAGAAAAAAGGAAGAATATAACCTCAGAATGAAATGGTAGTTCTTTGTATCTCAGGAAGAACAGGTCAGTCTTTAAAAACTGAGACTCCACCTTTACAGGGAAATGTGAGAATTGTTTCTACCTCCCCATCTCACCGTCAACCTCTACAAGCCCTGGGAAAGCAGCATTCTGAGGATAGGTCTTGGAGAGTCCCTTTGGTTGTCTGTTCTCAGCCTGAGGATGAACTGGGAACTTTTCTTTAAAAACTTGACACTCATCCCATAGCATCAGGGAGCCATGAAACCCTATGGCAGATCAATCCAAGGTCACCTACAAATATAGGATGACCTAGTACAAGAATGCTGTGTGCACCTGTGCCCACCCAGATGGCATTTCATACAGGTGAGGGTCTGCCCTGGCTCCCAAGCATGAAGGCTCACAAAAAAACAGAACATGAAGGCTTACCCTCAGATTTAATTCATCTTGAAACTTGTTTAACAGAAAGCTAAAACTATCAGTCTGAGGACAACTTTTCTTTTTTTTTCTTTTTCAACTTTTATTTTAGGATCCAGGGGTACATGTGCAGGATTGTTACAGAGGCTTATTGCATGACTCTGAGGTTTGGGGTATGACTGAACCCATCCCCCTGGTAATGAGCATAATCCCTAATAGGTAGATTCTCAGCCCTTTCCCTCGTCCCTCTCTCCCGCCTCTAGCCATCCCCAGTGTCTACTTTTCTCCTTCTTATGTCCATGAGTACCCACTGTTAAGCTCCCACTTATAAGAACATGCAATATTTGGTTTTGTTTCTGCATTAGTTCACTTAGGATAATGGCCTCCAGGTGCATCAATGTTGCTGCAAAGGGCATGATTTCATTCTTTTTTATGGCTGCATAGTATTCCATGGTTCATACCACATTTTCTTTATGCAATCTGCCACCAATGGGCACCTGAGCTGACTCCATGTTTTTTGCTATTGTGAATAACAAGTGCACAACTTCTTAACAAAAAGCAGTCAACAGTTTATGGAGTTGACTTCCTCATGTTCACTATTTTGATTTTGGATCCAGGAGCAGGGAGAAGAGGAAGGTAATGCTTTTTACTTCATTCCTGACATCAACATCCAGCTTTTCATTTGTCAGTACAATGTTGACAGCTGATTTTCACGATGGAAAAGCCTTATAATTTATAATCAAACTGCAGCCAAACCATCCATTCCCAGACCTTTTAAAATGATCTTGTAAATTACAGCAGCAAGAAGGGGAGAATGAGCTGGCTCCTTTTAAACAAGAGCGACAACCAGGGAGAACAGCAAATGTTTCAGGAAGAATTTGGGCTTCCTTCAATGGCAGTTGGGGGAAATATAGATTAAATACTTTTCATATCTAGCAACTGTAATTATCAGGAAAATTTGAGGTGGTTTGATTTCTGACACAGTTGCATGAGCCATTTTCATACTGCAAAGTCCACTGAGGGAAAGAAAAGATAATTTTATCCTTCCAATAACTATAATTTTATATTGGTAAATCAAGCATAAAATTGGTAGTTGAAATGCTTCCAGGAGTCTTTGTTTTGAAATACCTTTATTCAGCTGTATATTATCTCAGAGTCTAGCTTTGCTAACCACCATCATTCCAGGAGATAAAGTGTTCTGTTTGCCATGTTACTCTTACTGCCTTCAGAATGTGCTATTATTGAATGCTTGTTGAGTGCTGCTAGAAATGGCAAGACCATAACTCAGCCTGACAAAATAGTCACTGGGGTTAGACAGCATTATTTAACAGAGATTCTCATATGCCTTTGAATAATTTCCAATGTTTGCCTTTTTAATTCAGGTATCATATCAACGTTTCTTCACGTCCATCCTTTTGGAGCCAACATAGAATATCTTTGGTCATACATGCAGCAGCTGGACTCCAAGGTAAATTATTTTGCTCGAGTGAACTTTCATTGCTCAAATTTAGCATGTTGATTGCTGGCTGCAGGTGGACTCTGCAGGAACTGAATTAGGGCTGTAGCAGCCTATGGGGGTTGATCAGCCCTTCTCTTTTGCAAGGACCTCAGTTTTTGGCAGATTGTTCTCTTCTTTTTGCTTGCTTTTGTCTTTGTAAAAAGAAGAGCAGTTATCCAAAATGACAATGACTTTTAGCAGATGCCAAATTAATTTGGAAAGCTTATGAGAGATTTAAAAATATAGGTTCACCTGAAAGTTCCCAAAATAAGGGTGAAATCAGGTGAGTGTGGCTAATAGGGCATTATCCTCAGACCATATTCTTATAGGATTCCATGTTCTGGACTTCACACAATCGAGGAAAAATCATCCCAAATAATATAAAGATCTGATATGACTCAAGAAAGCTGTATTAATGGCTGTTTTCCAGCATTGTTCTCTAAGTAGAAAAAGTGACTGCAAAATTCTTCTCAGCTGTGCCCCTCCAGGCTCACATCCAGAGCCAGACATCATTCCTCACCTCCCTGAAGCTCAGTTTTTCCCATCCACAAATTAGCTGTACTCCTACCCCACTGCAGTATTTGCATGCCCAAAGAGAAGAGACAAAAAGAATGTGATTTATGTGTCAAATTCATGTGAACAATGGGAGGGGCCCTGACAAAACAAAACAACATCATTAACCAATACTAGGGAAGCCCAGGAGCAGGGTGGACACAGAAGCAAAACAGAGAAGCTAGAGAAGCCAGAAGTCAAATTTCTGGTCATGAAGGAAAATGGAAATAAGTAAGAAGGTCCTCCATAGAACACAGCAAAATGCATGGGATTGGTACGACCAGACCAGCAGCCTGCAGTGCTGTGTCCCTGAACAGACACAGATAAATCATGCTAAATTTTCAATGGCTAGCATGCATCAAATGACTACCTTGTGTTCTTATTTTGATTCAAATAATCTTCCCAATACATGATCCCAAAACTGTTTAACCTCTTAAATGAATCTAACACTTCCCCTTTGAGAGGAATCTTTTCAGTCATACAGATTCATGCCTTTCATGACAGGGTAGAACAAGACAGGGTGAAAGGAGTTAGAGAATTTTAAAATGCTGGAGGTTCAGAATCATCTATTTTTTTCTCTATGGTTTCCCCTCACATGCACAGGGAAGTAAGAGAAAGCATTCATGTTCAACTCAGATGAAATGAGAAGGACTTGCTACACAATGTTCCTTTGTTGTCATATAGATTTGAAGGATTTCTCTGCTGTTGTTTCCCCTTTACTGGTATCATTGTTCCTTAATATCACCACCACCTTTGCCTAGAGGATTAAACAAAACACTGCTTGCACCAGTGTGTTTGGCAAAGAATAACCCCTCAAGAAATGATTCCTATTGTTGCTACCATCCTTCCCTTGTACTGTTGACATTTCTGTTCTCCCCTTTCTGGAAGTCCCAAGTGGGAAGCCTTTGTTGAGAAGCAGTTGTTGTTTTAGTAGGAGCTGAAATGGCCAAGAATCCATTTGTCGTTTATTGAAGAATTCCAGGACTCTTTGTTTCCTCCACTCCATCATCACAGGCTGAGAATCTATGATGATCACCAGTGAAGTGTGTGTGCCTGCATGTGTGTGTGTGTGTGTGTGTGTGTATGTATGTATGTATGTAAAATCATCTCCTGGGAATGGGCAGGGATTGATAAGTAATGAATTGATTTGTTTTGGCCGGCAGGGAGGGGTAGGGGGGCGGAGGGGTGCAGTGCGGGTGGAAGCTCTTGTTCTATTCTTATCGTCAGGGCTCAGGTAAGATTTGTGACGTTCCCTTACCAGTCTCTGAGGAGAGAGAATTCACATGCCTGGTCCCTGGCCATTAGACGATGGACCTTTCTGGATGGGATTCAGTCAAGGGAATTGTATCTCATTGCAGACTGGTACTTTTACTTTAGAAGATGATGAAGAAAGTATTTCCCTCACAGAGGAAACACAAGAGGTGTCCCCTGCCTATCCCCAGATAGCCCTCCATCTTCTGAATGAAATGTCCACTAGAGCTGTCAGGTTCCTCCTCATGCCTGGGGTAGAAAGTATATTGAAAAAGTACTCTAAAACTGCTGGGCACCAGGGATCAGACCACATGCTTTCTATTCCAGTGAGGCTGAGAGGATATTTAGACTTTGTAATCCAGAGAGCAAAATCAAGTGCCCACCCTGTACTGATGAGAACAGGGAAGGCAGGTTCAGCGCAGTCCTGTAATGTCACTGTTGTGGTCAGGATTTCCCCAAAGGCTACATATGGGTGTAAGAATGACTAGGAATGGAAGGAATTAATTTAAATTATGCTAGGCATGTACATTGCACATGGCTTCCTAAAACCATGTAGCCCAATAATAAGCTATTTTCCAGTTAAATATTATTCCTGCTCTTGATATTTGCATATTTGCATATTTTTCTCTTCTTGGCCTTTTCTAAATTACCCACTCTCATTCACCCGGTTCTCTTGTATGAGAAACACTTGAAAAAGAAAGATTCATTCAGAGGAAGACAGGGTAAGGGCTGTGGGCGGCCATGGCTTCTGAAGCTTTGCTGAGTCAAAAATCATGCCCAGAGCACAGCAGGCAAACTCTTTAAAACAGGCAGCACTATCATGAACATGGCGTCTATCAATACATAGAATCTCCCATGTCAGCCCCAGGGCCCATCAAGCCCAACCTCTTGTCTGTCCGAAGCAGCCCAGGAGAAACATTTGACTTGAGCATTAGCAGATGAATACTTCTTACAGTCAAGAGGAGGGTTCGTCTGCTCTTCCCTGTTTATGTATCCTTTAGGAGATGAAGGCTCAGTTTTCCAAGCATGTCTGGTTGCCCCCCTCTACACACCTGCAGCCTCTTCCCAAGGCCCATGCTGTGGAAGATTTGGTTCTGAAAACCAGACTCGGCGTAATGTGGCCACAGAGGCTGGAGGATATAGAAGGACCTGCTATTTTGGCACGACACCACTGTGACCAGCTTGAGAGGTCATGGGCATGTGTTACATTTCCCACAGAGGGGAGAATCATTTGCACTTCTGTACTAATAGCATACCTCTGCAAACACAAAATTTAAATGTCTTGGCTATGGAAAGGAGATTCAGATCCTGTTTAATTAATTGGATAGCATTCTTTCCCAGACTATAGCCAGGTGGTGAGGGTGGGGAAATGTTCTCAGTAGTGTTTGTGAGATTGCCCACCTGAATGATCTTTAATAGCATGCATATTCTGGGGTTCTCCTTAAGAGCAGCCTGTCACAGTAATATCAGTGAGTGATCCTTTAGACAGACTATAATGAATGTGTTTTTTAGACATTTACAGCACTTCTGGAAAGCATATGACAGCAGAGATAACAATACTCCCCACTTGACTACATAAAGAACAAAAAGAAGGCTTTGCACCACAATGAGAGAAGTTGGTAAGGTTACCAGGGATCTAATGAATGCTGGGATAATTCAGTGCTTTTCATGTACCCAGCACTGTCTTAGGGACCAGAGAAGAAGAGGAGATGGCCAAGGCACAAAAGAAATCTAAGATAGAACCCTGTTCTCAACAAGCTTGTAGCCTAGTTATGAAATGACTTGAGAATCAGACATGAACTAATGAAGTGCTAAATTGGGTAGGGAAGATACTCTCTGAACTAGGAGTTAGAGAAGGGTGAAATCTGTGAGTCATGATTAACAGCAAGGTACCCTCGAGTCCATGCTTCTTCTGGTGGCTTCCCTCCGGGATGCTTTAGCTAACATTGCCACATTTCTTTCCTTTCTCCTCTTTCTACCCACCCTTTCTTCTCTCCTTCCTGCCCTCATTTTCCTTCCATATTCTTTTCTCCTTTTAATTCTCTCCTGTTTATCTTCTTTCATCACATTTTTTCTGCCTCCTTCCCTTCCTCTACCAGTTTCTTGCTTCACTCCTTCGAATTCCTGACTTCTTGTCTTCTTTCCTCTTTTCCTTCTTTCTCCCTTCCTTCCTCCCCTCCCTTTGCCCCATCTACGTTTTGTATTTCTCTCTGTGAACATTTATTGTGAGGTGTCTGTGTGTGCTAACACTGTGCCCTGCCCAGGATGTGAAGCATGAACAAGATTTAAATGTGCATTTAAAGGCTAGAAGTCAGTTTTGCCCATGGAAGGAAGTCTGGTTTTCAACTAGCTTCCCTGACGCTCTGGCCTCTGCCGGTGTCTTTTCAGTAGCCCAAACAGGAGCCCCTCTTCACCAGGCTTCCCTTGCCTGATGATATGGGGTGTGGAGCCAACCATGATGAGAAAAAATTGATTTGCATCTGCTTGTGTCCATTTGTACTGTGCTTAGAGGCCGGGCAAGGAGGCAGTAGGCTTGGCCTAGAGTCAGCAAATTAAAAAATAAATCAAGCAGATTTTATAAATGACCTCTGCGGTATTAACAGCACACAACCTCCTTGGTTACACACAGCCTGTTTCCTTCTGACTTTTGCTTTCTTTCTTTTTTGTATTTGTAGCAAATAAATCCTTCCTAAAAGAATAAATGTAAGAAAGTTTCAAACAAAACAGGTGGAAGAATCCACTGACAATATCAAAGATTGAAAATATATAGGCCACAAATTTCTTGGAACAAAAGCCACCTGGGTAAGAGGGTAATCAAAACTTCAGGGTTATGACTATCCTCTCCACTTGCTAGAGCACCAGATACATGGTGTATGGGAAAAAGATTTCATAGTCATGGCATCTATCTCTAATCTATATCACAGTGCTACACAGTGCTCCCTTAACCATGTGTGTTGCAATCTCCTCATAATATGCTTGGGAGTGAGGGAATGCATCACTCTGAAAGCCGGGCTGGATTCATAGGCCCTGCTCCAAGTTCTTCCCCTTCACATACCTGCTGGGCAAGCAACAGCTCTCGCCTGGAACCCAGGGCTCCATGTGTGAACAGGAGTAGGAGCTTAGAGAGAATCCCTGGTTTCAGAAGTGACTCAGGGAAGAAAATCATGCAGGAGATGAGGAAAAGGAGTGAACTTCACCCAGAGCTTGGCCAGTGAGGTCTGGGTGCTTGGTTTAAGTAATGACTCCAGAGTCTCAATTCTCAAGACAAAGAATGTACTGGTGGGAAGGCAAAGGATATTGTGACGGCAAGATGATAATGGCTGACAAATTATTAGGAAGAGAACAGAACTGAAGTAAGTGGAAGTATTTGTAAAGTAAAAATTCTTTGGCCATAGGGAGAAAATGAAGGACAAATTGAATTTTTCTCTTGAATTTGTCTTAAAAATCCTAAAAGATAAAATATCATAAAGGTTATTTTGTCAGGGTAGGGGAAAAGTTTGAAAATCACAAAACTAACTTACTTGATACAGGTTTCTCTCTGATCTTTCTTCTGTCATGAGATACAAATATCTTTAAAGAACTTTAAGGAATTCTTCTAGAATTAGTTGAGATCCCTTTTTTTCTTGTGACAGGGTCTCATTCTGTCACCCAAGCTGGAGTGCAGTGGAGCAATCACAGCTCACTGCAGCCTCCAACCCCTGTGCTCAAGGGATCCTCTTGCCTCAGTCTCCTGAGTAGCTGGGACCACAGGGACATGCCACCATATCAGCTAATTTTTGTATGTTTTGTAGAGATTGGGTCTCTCTATGTTGCCCAGGCTGGTCTCAAACTCCTGGGCTCAAGTGATCCTCTCACCTTAGCCTCCCAAAGTGCTGGGATTATAGGTGTGAGCCACCATGCCCAGCTGCTGAGAGCCTTATTAAATGGATATTTTAGATAGATTTTTATTTGAAGTGGTTTGTTCCATAATTACGACACAACTCTATATTATTTGCATCTTTGTGGCAGAACCCAGCTATTATATCTTAACACTACCAACAGAAACTACAGCTAATACATTTGAGATTAATTCCCATTACCCTAATTTCTGGCTTTCTCAAAATCTGAAGTATGTATTAAGTAATTACGAGGAGTTCAAATCCCAGTTTCACTACTTCTTAGCTGTTTGACCTTGGGCAGCTTATTTAACATCTCTGTGCCTAAGTTTCACCATCTGTAAAGTGGTTTTTGGGGGGTTATCCTTGGTATTAAATGACTTAGTAGATGAAAAGCATTCCAGAACAGTATCTAGCACACAATAAGTGCTACTAAAGTGGGGACTGTCATTTGTTTTGTGCTTTAAGGTGCATGAAAGACCTATCACATCCTCTCATTTTGAGATCTTTGCCACAACCTAATTGACAGATAAATTTTGAATGGCTTGTCCTAAGTCTAGAGCTAGGATATGGAGAGGCCAGCACACAAACCAAGTCCTCAGGGCATTCTGTGTGTTTCTTTCCAATTCCCTTGTCTTGCGAATGAGAAAACAGGCCCAAAGAAGTTAAGTGACTGCTTACTTAACTGACTACTAAACTGGAAGAGGTTACCGATTGTTCTGTCACTGTGATCCAAATCTTTTATGTCTCCTTTTCTTTACTCCAGCAAGTGAGGGGGGGCACTTGCTTGTTTAATGAGCTTTCTGATGAGATAATGCGGGTGAAGAACTTACTCTTCCCTGCCCCACAGTGAAAACTCGGTAGATGGTAGCTACCTCTGTCCCGCTTCCTTTGTGGTTAAAGTCTAGGCTCAGGTCAAAAGACACCATGGAAAACAAGATGTTGCCACATTTCAGTACATGCTAGCCAAGACTTCCCATGATTTGCTTACCGTTTCGATGGATCGTTAATGTGGGGGTGCCCAAGCATCAGCAATATGAATGTGTGTGAGCCAGGTGAGTTGGGAGTTTTCAGTTTTTTGCTGTTGATGTTGATATCACTCTAATAGTATTCATCACAGAGGAGCCCTGCCCTCCTGTACGCTGATGCCTTCCATGGCATCTACACCCACCCAGGGCCAGAGAGGCAGTGACCAAGAGGATTATTTCCTGTCCCTACTCCATGGTCCTCTCCCTGGTGGAGGTGGGCAGGGGTGGTTAAGAACGAGGCACCACAGCCAGGAGGTCTGGTCCACACTTACTGCCTGTGTTACCCTGTGGGATTTACTGAGTCTCTCGGGGCCTCAGTTTTCTTATTGGTAAATTATTCCCTATCTTATGAGAGTGTGGTGAGAATTAAATAGTGTTTTCAGAAAAGTCTGGCAAGGAAAAGTTTCCTGGTGATTGTAAGTTGTCACACTTTTTACAGCCAGCTGCAGGGCTGCTGAGTGGGACTGCCTCTTCTGAGGCAGCTGGTCTCCTACACGTTATCTTTAAATCAGATATTTATTTTACCCTCAAGAACTTAGCTTTTTCTCCCCTTCCTAACGAATGGCACAGATCTTCTTCCCTACATTCCAAGGGAGGTGGCGGTTACACGGGAAACAAGGTGCTGGTGGGCTGGCAGGCACCTCGGCCTGTGTGTTCCGCTATGGCCTCTCCTTGATCTGGGGAAGGACATGCCAGGGGTGGCACTTGAATTTGACTGGAGACTAGAGCCCACCATAGATGATCTGTGCTGTCCTCCTCCAAAAGAAAGAAGGGAACTCGTTGAGAAGATAACTTGGCCTCATAAGGCTTAAAGAAAATTGCCTCCTGGACCTATGAAAAACTAGTTTTGACCACATACTACTCCATACCACAAAAGCTTAGATAAAGTGTCATTTTCTATCAGTATTCCTTACACACACACATATACATGTCTACATAAGAAGAGAGAACTTGTGCCAGGCACTGTGTTACATTTTACACATAATCCTTACAATACCCTGAGAGATATGACATCTATTACACACCTGAAGAAACTGAGAATTACAAATGTTAAGTAATCTTCCCAAAGTCACACAGCTTGAGGCCTAGCCAGAGTAAAATCCAAGCTTGTCTGGCTTAAGTCCCCATTTTTTTTTGAGATGGAGTCTCTCTCTGTCCCCCAGGATGGAGTGCGGTGGCGCCATCTCGGCTTACTGCAACCTCCACCTCCCAGGTTCAAGCGATTCTCCTGCCTCTCGGCCTCCTGAGTAGCTGGGATTACAGGCACGTGCCACCACACCCAGCTAATTTTTTTGTATTTTTAGTAGAGACAGGGTTTCACCATGTTAGCCAAGATGGCCTCGATCTCCTGACCTCATGATCCACCCACCTCGGCCTCCCCAAATGCTGGGATTACAGGCATGAGCTACAACGCCCAGCCTAAGTCCCCATTCTTAACCCAAATATGCCTGACTATAAGAATGATCTGGGATGGTTGTTAAAAATGGACTATGTGGGCTACACCCAAGACTAGCTGAATCAGGGTCTCCAGAGAAGAGGCTGGCTGGGGGATCTGATTTTTTTAAAAAGTGCCCCAGGTGACTGCTACTGAGAAAGACCTCCCAATACCCCTGGTTGTTCACCCCTGGCTGTTGATAATCATGGGAAGTGCTTAAGGCACACCAATCAAGGCCCAGGCCCCAACCCATGAAAGAACTCTTGGGTTCTTTCCCAAGTTCTGTCTTTGATAAAACACTTAACCCTCTATAGTTCACACAGTTTTCTGAGCTATAAAGTGGAGATGCATCATAATATCTGCTCACAAATCTCACCAGAGTGCTGTGAGAATGAAATGAGAACACTGATGGTGACTGAAAGAAAACTTACTTCTCAAAGTTATTATGAACCTTCACATAATCTGTCTCATAGGCTTTTGTCGGTTGACCTGGGAATTTAACCATCCGTCTAATATGGTGTGTATTGGAAAATGCATTCAGATTTCAAAATAATTCCCCAAAATTTTAGAATACAATTTATTTCAATTTTCAGAACTGCCTCTATTTAACTAAAGTTTTGTATTATAGGCCCAGGAATATTGAATGTGTCATATGAAGTCTTTTCCATGAGAATATTAAATGAACAGTTGATTTGACTTCTTGGTCTATTTGGTGTCTCTTTTAAATGAATCCTAATATTGTTAAATGGAAAGTGTAGACTCTAAAACGATATCTCTACAGTGATTACACCATGAAAAAGTGTAATAGCTCTGATTCATTGAACATTTCTATGTGCCCAAATCTGTGCTAAGCCAGTAGTTTTCATGCTATCCTTATTAAATGTTATTTCCATTTGCTGAGGCTTAAAGAGACTAATTATCTTTGTAAGGATGAAGATACAGGATTCAAACAGAATATCAGACCCCAAATTTTGGGGATATTCAAACAGAATATCAGACCCCAAATTGGCCGCCCTGCTGTATAAAATCCACATGCACACACGGATTGGCATGCTAACACAGGAAAACAAAAGCAATCACTGTGCTAGAGCAGAGGGATTATGGCTGATTTGTTCTTTAAAATGAATTATTGGTGTAAAAATTCATCTAATAAAAATATGGAGAAGAAAAAAGTTGCATTAAAAAATATACCTGAATTTTATGACTAGATATCAAGACTCGTATTGTTGTTGTAGGTTTTGGAGTTTAGATTCCACTCCGAAAGCTTTATGGTCTCTGGTCCATATGAAAATTAAGGAAGAGAAAGAAATTTGGGTGGCAACAAATCCACCCACCGGAATGTCCTCTGCTCTTGGCAGCATTAAAGAAAATTGCTGTCCTTCATGGATGAGGATGAAGCCACTAGTAGCTTTCTGGGAGTGGTGATGGATTTGCTCTGAGCCCTCTTAAATTCCCTCCCCATCTCCTTTTATATCAGGGGAGGGCTGTTCAGGAATGGTGCTGCCAGTAAGGTAGCCATCCATATGAAGGGTGAACTCGGCACTTTCCACCCAGCCAACCCATGCCCCACCCCGCCAGCTGCTCGGGAGGTGGGATAATCACATTCAGTACTTCTGAATGTTCCTTCTATAAGGACATCCCCTGACAGCCCAGGAGAAAACTAAATGCTGTTCATATCACTGGGAAAGCTCATCCTTCCCCAATCCATTCCTCCTTTAAGATGAGTTCCTTTCCCCAAAGTGACTTTTCTTTCTTTCTAACAGATATCTGCAAATGAAATAGAAATGCTTTTGATGAGGCTGCCACGAATGTTCAAACAGGAATTCACGGGTGTAGGAGCCACGCTGGAAAAAAGATGGAAGTTGTGTGCCTTTGAAGGAATTAAAACTACCTAACTGCGAAGAGCAAAGCATCCCTGGAAATGAAACCATGTGAACCTGGCCAGGGCTGTGCGATGGGGGAGCAGGAGGTGTGGGGTTGGTCCAGCACGCAACCTTTGTGGAGCCATCGAAGCCTGCCTTTAGTTATATCTGTGGCGTTCTCTTGTGAGTGGAAATGTAATTGTGTACCAGTTCCTTAAAATAAACAAAGCTTCATACTGTGACAGATCTGTTTCCTATGAAAACCAAACAATAATTCCACAGTCATAATGATGGCAAAATCTTAAAACATGCTACATTTGAGAATAGCTCACCAAGCAAAATATTTAAAGTTAATGATGGTGTAGCAATGATTGTTGCTAGGCTACAGAGTTGTATATGTAATGTATAGCTGAAATCATTAAATGACATTTTCCTGAAAGTCTTTCTTTCTGTTTTAGTAATAAAAAAAGAAAAAAGAAAAAGAAAAAATTTTACAGTGAGGGAAAAGCATACCAAAAGAAAACTTGAATATGTGTCTAAACAGTTATTGTATTTTGTAAATTAAGTTATATGCTGTTCCAGGGACTTTTGCCTTATTGAAGAGGCAGAAAATATGATTGGACACATTGAGAATGCTTTATCAAGAATATTATTTTTCTAATGTAACAATTCTCCATCATAAGTTCTTTTAACATGGACTGCATAACAATTTTCATAAAGTGTAAATAAAGGAAAAACTAGTGTTATTGTCTTGTACTTGGTATGTAACATTCAGGTTTATGCATCAAAATAAACATTCAGTAAATATTCCCGTTACAAATTTTATAGCAAAGATATTAATTTTTTTCAATAAATATGACTTCTACCATATTGGTTTTACAAATTATTCTTTGATATATTTTATTTCTCCCTTAAGAAATCTTTTTCTCATTATTCAGTCCCATCTCCTATTGTTTAAAAATGATAAAATACATGAGTGACATTAAGAGATAAAACATTATTTCAAATAGGAATATATAAAAATTCTGGAGAGGAAATTACCAAGAAAGGAGATGATTATACAGCATTAATATACAGTATTAGAGTAGATTTTTAAAAATAGTATGACATAGCATCCACAAATAATAAACAAATTTTACCTTGTTTTGTGTCCTGGGCAGGTACAAAGTAGCCCGTTAATCTTATTAACTCTTGGATTTATGTATCTGTATGTTTACTGGAAAACACATTAGAAAAGAAACTAAGGGATCCACACTTGGACCAACAATTTAGATAGAATTTGGGCTTCCCCTCTTTATTTTAATAACAAATGGGATATGACTTAAAATGGTGTCCCCTTCCTGCTATCCTACATAAGAATCACAAAAAAGACGAGTTTGTCTTTTGCCCCCTTCCTGCTATCCTACATAAGAATCACAAAAAAAGACAAGTATCCTTAATTGTAATTGAAACATTTTTTAGGAAGACAGCTAAACAATAATGTTCTCTGATATTATGAAAAGATATTCATAATTTCTTATTGGACTTTTTGTCCTTTATTGATAAGTACCTTTATTGATCTCCGATAAATTAAGGTATTTACTCTTACCTCCCAGAAATATCTACACATGTGTTTTGTTCAGGCTCAGGGCTAACACTATGAATATACAGGTAAGTAAGAAAAGACCCTCTCCTTAATGTGCTCAGAGTTCAGTGTGAAAAAGACATTTTTGGCCCAGCGCAGTGGCTCATGCCTGTAATCCCAGCACTTTGGGAGGCCGAGGCAGGCAGATCACTTGAGGTCAGGAGTTCAGACCAGCGTGGCCAACATGGTGAAACCCCATCTCTACTAAAAATACAAAAAAAAAAAAAGCTGGGCGTGGTGGCAGGCACCTGTAGTCCCAGCTACTAGGGCAGGAGAATCACTTGAACCCAGGAGGTGGAGGTTGCAGTGAGCCGAGATTGCGCCTCTTTACTCCAGCCTGTGCAACAGAACCAAGACTCCATCTCAAAAAAAAAAAAAGAAAAGAAAAAGGCATTTTCCCAAAAATTTCTATATGATGTGATTCTGGTAACAAGAAAGATATGCTATGGCATTCAAACTATATGTCCATATCATATTAAACCCTACACACCTTCCCTTACCATCAGTCCGTGCCTACTACCACCATCATCCTGACAGATTTATATCCAAATCAAGAGACACAAATAAAGACACAACAGTCAGAAAGGAGAAGACATCATTTACAGATGGTGCTATTATTGTAAAATAGAAAACCTAAGCAGTTCACACGAAAAACAACAAGGAAAAAAGAAGAATTCAGTAAAGTGGCTAGTTCTATAAAGTCATGAAGTCTATCTAGTAAGGATACCCGGGAAGGTACCACAGCCTATGCTATTTCTAATGGAAAGCATGGTGGATATTCTCAAACATGCATTGATACTTTCAAGTATTACTGGCGGTCACATTAGCAGAAAGACATCCTGCACAGGGTAAACCCCCAACTCTGAGCTCTGTGCTCACACAAAGCTGAGGGACCTCATATTAGATCTGACAAGAAAATAACATTTCCAAACACATGGATATGAGCCCTACGGGGTAACTTGGGGGAGTGAAATGGTTAATTCAGCTTCCAAAAACATTAGAGTCATTGCTGGAGATAAGCTTCTGCACTAGAAAAATCTATTTTGTTGGGAGGCCGAGGCGGGCGGATCACAAGGTCAGGAGATCGAGACCACGGTGAAACCCCGTCTCTACTAAAAATACAAAAAATTAGCCTGGCGTGGTGGCGGGCGCCTGTAGTCCCAGCTACTCGGAGAGGCTGAGGCAGGAGAATGGCGTGAACCCGGGAGGCAGAGCTTGCAGTGAGCCAAGACTGCGCCACTGCAAAAAAAAAAAAAAAAATCTGTTTTGGCTGTAATTTTTTTATTTATACTTGAAATGAATTCTGTTACTTGACTAGAAATATGTTGGTTATATATTTTAACTTCAATTATGTGAATCACTTATTTTTGGATTTTTTTTAATCCTCTAAATTATTTCACAGACTCTCAAGTTCAGATGGGACTTTGGAGACCACCTGGGGAAGGAACTAACATCTGTGCCTATGAGGGTGGTCTGGAGACTACGTATATCTGTCACCCCATCCTCTTTAATCCTCCTGATAACTCTATATGAAGATAATAGTATCATCCCCGTTTGTCACACAAGGATAACGAGGCTCAGAAGTTTTAAGTAATTTGTCCAACTTTGCAGTAAGTAACTTTTGAATCAGGATTTGAACCTAAGGCTAACTGACTCCAAAACATATTCTCCTTTTCGGGGGTCATACTTCTATTAATAGTTCAACCCATTCCATCCACTTGTGAGCCCAATGCCAATCCAGTGCCATTGGATCCCTTTTTATTCTCCTTTATTCTCCACCATCCTTACACATTGGTAGAGGGGTGAAGACTTCATGCCTTTCTCTCCTTATAATAAGCAGAATATTGAAGGTTTGGAGATCCCTGTGATCTGGCCCCAAAGGGCCTCTCTAGCTTGCTTTTTCACTGTTTCCCTGAAAAGAATTCATCTTTTTTCTTGCTTTTCTTCTTTTGTTCATCTATTTGAATGAAACAATCTTCGTCACATCTAGTTGTCACAGTTCCACCCAACCTTAAATGTGAAATAAGCCTTCATGCCCCAGCAGAAGTTGCTCCTCCTGCCTCTGCACAGCCATTCCACTCTGTTTCTGAAGGCTCTTGCCACCCAGCTGTCCTTGCCCTATTATATTACAAGCTCTTTGATGGACCTGAACACATCTCACTTACTCTGAATTATTTCTCAAAGTGGTTTTGCTTACAAATATTTAGAAAGTAGGACACAGAATGATCCAAGATGTTTTTCTACCTCCAGGGACCAATCCGCCTATACATACCCAAGGGGAAAATATTACAAAATATTTGAAAAGGCTGCAAATATCTTAGATCCAAGATTCCAAGGTGGGAAATGTGAGAATGTACTGCATATTATTGAAATAAAAAATAATAAATAATAAACCCAATTCCTATTCAAACTTCAAACCCAGATCAATTATCAACTGTTCTGTGAGGCCCTGATTCCCTCAGGAGCCCTTCTCCTGGGCTTCCCCTACTACTCATTACATTTCTATTGCAGCCCATTTACTGTATTTTAATCATTTTTTAATGTGGCTGTCTTTCCACTCCTGTAGGCAGTAGACCCCCCTTACTCATCCCTCTAGTACTTCAGAGTCTGACATGACATATCATTACTTTAAAATAAATATTTATCACATTAATGAAAGAAGAACTCACACAGGAACTTTCTGAAGTTGTTGAATCAGAATCTATTCAGGTATTAGGTCCAGCAATAGAGGCTAGAACTTTGTGTCTCTCCATTGTAATACCTTGGCAGAACCCTTATTTTTTAATTTTTCTTTTTATTGTGGTAAAATACATAACAATTTAGCCAGTCATAAGTGTACAATTCTGTGACATTAAATGCATTCACAATATTATGTAACCAATCATCACTATTTATACCCAAAACTTTTACATCATCCCCAACAAAATTCTGTACTCACTATACAATAACTCCTCATCCTCTTACCCTTCTAACCTCTGGTAACTTCTATTCCCTGCATCTCCACGAATGTACCTATTCTAGATATCTCATGTAAGTGAAATCTTACATTTGCCCTTCTATGTCTGGTTTCTTTCACTCAGCATAACCCCTTTAAGGTTCATCCATACTGTAGCATGTATCAGAATTTCATTTCTTTTTAAGGCTGAATAATAGGCCAGGGACAGTGGCTCACACCTGTAATCCAGAACTTTGGGAGGCTAAGGCAGGGCGGATCACTTGAGGTCAGGAGTTCGAGACCAACCTGGCCAACATGACGAAACCCCATCTGTACTAAATACTCTACTAAAATGCAAAAATTAGCCAGATGTGGTGGCATATTTCTGTAATCCCAGCTACTCGGGAGGGTGAGGCAGGAGAACCGCTTGAACCAAGGAGGTGGAGGTTGCAGTGAGCCGAGATTACACCACTGCACCCCAACCTAGGTGACAGAGTGACACCCTGTCTCAAAAAAATAATAATAATAATAATATTCCATTGTATGAGAACTCTCCTTGCTAGCTTAGGTATTTTTTACCCATTACAGTAAGAAAAAGTCATTGATCAGTGTTGGAAAATATTTAAATACCACATCAAAAACAACATTTGAAAGTGTAGGGAAGCTTATTTTTAACTCAATAAATTGTTCATTTTCATTGAGGGTAAAAATGAAATGAAAAAAATAGAAGACGTTGGTAGTAATTGTGTAGAAAATGAGACTAAACAAATGTCCATGCAACAAATTATGATTCACAACAAGTTGTTTTTTCTTGGTAAGGGTCGGGGATATTTTACTTTCAGGTTGGTTCTTGGGTTTTTTTTTTGTTTGTTTTCCCATAATACTCAGTTTCTTCTCATAAACTGAGAAAATAGAGATACCACATCTCTAAAAATCTTATAGCTTGACTTATTTTTCATCAAAATGGTAAAAGGTTCACATGTATATTAAACAAGCCCATCATAAGTAGCTGAAGAAACTATCCTGTGTAGTGCACCGAAAATGAGCATTTTAAACAAGCTATAGTGCATGTGTTTACATATTAGATCACTAAAACACTGTCCCTCTAGTTCCACCACTTCCCAATTTCCTCCTCTACTTGCAAGTGGACTTTCTTTCATTCCCAGGCTTCAAATGTTTGGAAATGTCTCCTACTGTGTAGGCGAGCACTCAGGCTGCACTGGAGTCAAGCCCGGCCCAACATTCACTGACCTTGTGGCCATGGCACATCCCTTAACCACACCGAGGTGCTAGTCCCAGATCTATAATATGGGAACGTTAATGCTTACATCATAGGGTGATGATTAAGACAGCATGCATAAAGCACCCCCTAACATAGAGCCAGGCAGACTGAAGGCATTTGTTTCTACAAAAATAGTACTCAAACTACATCATTCCTAGAAAAGGGAACAAACCCTTTCCCTATCAGCCTATTCCTATCCTGACCACTGACAGTCAATCATATGCTTCTAAATACAAGATAAAATAAGTATAAAACAAGCTTAATCCCCACCAATAGTCCATTAAACATGTTCAAGTGTAAGACTGACATTAGCAAGATAATTGTAATTCTCTAACCTGCAAAGACTTCCGCAACTCTTATAGACAAATAAGTAGTGACCATCAAAGTTCTCTCATCACAGACAAAATTAAAGCCTGAATTCTTTGTTACAGCTCCCTTTTTACTTGTTTGGTTTATTTCCAATAAGCAGTAATTAGGGTCAAATACATTCAGCTGTGAAGAAACTATGGCTCTGGGCTACTGCCATTTTGAATGATGGTCAACTAGGTATACAGTATGCAAAGATTAAATAAAGTATTAATTATGGTTTTTTTAACCCAGCAGAGACATTGTCAGGAAAAATTATAGTTGTAGCTACAATAGTATTATTTTAGAGAACATACACATCTATTATAGTTGCCGAGAGTGTCAAAGTAAAAGACTCCAGTAAATCTAGTAATTACAGACTGTTTGCGTTAATAAAATTAGCTGCTGTGGTCCAAAATTTAACTGTTGCCTGCTCACAAAACTGTACAGATACCCAAACAAGCTGAGATGTTTGCTCTGCACATTTCACCTCTTACATAATGTACATTTATCAGTACAGGGCTATTTACTTCATGGGAAAAACAGAAGCATAAAAATAAATTGCAGACATTTTACAGTAGAAAATGTTACATCTTCAATACAAGGCAAAAAAGTGGTTAATGTACAATAGCAAGTGCATTGCATGTAATGAAATGCATTTTTTGCCTAGCAAATATATTTAGCGTGTGTTGAAAGTTGTAATATCTTCCCCTGCACAAAGAAATTTCTATTATAAAGCTCATTTGCTATTGCGGGGAGTGAAACCCTTTTTCTTGTTTACTAAAGTAGTCCATCTTAATATCAGCCCACAACACTGTCAAGTTCACTTAAGAAGAGCTATGTGTAGATAAGAATAGGACTGAATCAGAAACCAGAATATTCCATTTCATCTGCTTTTCATATCTAAGAAAGTGCTATGTAATTCACTACATCTGGTAGCAATCTCATTTTGGAAAACATTTTTCTTTTCAGAAGAAAAGGCTAAAAATGCGTCAATTTGAGGCTCTCATCAATAAATAAATCTTTTGCCTTTGAATATGTTTATGCATAAGTGAGGATTTGTTTCTCTAGTATTTCTTGAGATAGAATAGCAAGTATGGTCTGGGAAGTCAAACATTATCTTTAGGTGGAGATAATGTATGAAAACCATTGTGGGTCTTTTATTAAACAGACATTATTATATCAAAATCAACATATCATGCACCATTTTTAAGACTTGAATCATAGTAAATCAAGTTTCAAATATGAAGTACTATTAATTCTTAGATTAATTGTCATTGTCTAAGACTGAGCAACAACAGGGTAGAATTTTGCACCTCACTGTTCCTTGAGGAGATAAAGGGAACTTTGGTTCAATGTGTATCTAAGACAAGGTTTTGTAGGCTGAGCCTTGTATGCAGTTAGACTGTGGATAGCGGGGGACAGTGCGAAATCTAGACTGAGCTAACCTATAGTCAACCTTTTTTTTTTTTTGAGACGAAGTGTCACTCTGTCGCCCAGGCTGGAGTGCGGTGGTGCAATCTCGGCTCACTGCAACCTCCGCCTCCCAGGTGTAAGCGATTCTCCTGCCTCAGCCTCCCTAGTAGCCAGGATTACAGGCGCCCACCACAATGCCTGGCTAATTTTCATATTTTTAGTAGAGACAGGGTTTCACTATGTTGGCTAGGCTGGTCTCGAACTCCTGACCTTGTGATCCACCCACCTCAGCCTCCCAAAGTGCTGGGATTACAGGTGTGAGCCACCGCGCCCGGCCTAGTCAACCCATTTTTGTATTGCTGCTCTACCATGGGGGACTGGTAAATGAAGTACATAGCCATTTGGTCTGGAGGGGATAGATCACCTGCCATAGAGGCAGCAGAGGGAGGTGCCCAAGAGCATTCTTCTAGAATCATCCCGATTCAGTGATCATGGGCACATGATTTAATCTCTTTGAGGTTTAATCCTGAAATGGGATAATACTAACCCTTATGGAGTAATTCTGTAATTTTATCCATTGACTAAGTAATACTAGGTCATCTAGGATTACAGAATTCTTCAAGCAAAAGTTTTCAATCTCATGGCCTCTCTGTCCGCTGACAATTGAAAAGTGTTTCCCCTCAGAGATTACCACTAATACATCAAGTGGAATCAACTTTCTGATTCCTCTCTGGAACAACAAATGCTTTCATACAACATAACAGAAAATCTCCCACCTGTCTTAAGAGCTTTGTGCACTGTGTGGAACTAGAATTAGGACTTCCAAAGAACCCTAGATTCCTGACGCCTCACTGAGAGATTCTGAGAACTCACAAAACCAGTGAATAACATGCAAGCTCCTAACTCAAACCAGGCCTCTTGGAAGAGAGTCTTGGCAAAGACATACCTGGTATGTTTTCTCAAATATAAAGTATTTTGGAGGAAGTAGAACAACATCCCACTCTTGAGACAGAGAAGGGACTAGATCTCTTCTCCCGGATCCTCCATCTCCAGTAAAGATGGAACACTTCGGTGGGAGAATCAAAGGGATAAAATCCATCTTGTGCTCCTCTGTTTCATATTACTTTATGGGAAGGCAACGTGGATGTTTTTATCCCATATTTCCCCATGTTCAGACCGGAGGAAGGAAGTGGGGAGAGAAGGAGTTAAATGGTCCTTAATGCCATTTGGAATTTCTCAAACTTGGAAATTAAAGCTGGGGTGTAAGAGCCCCCAACACCTGCTTTGTTCTTATAACCCTTTTGACTCTGTGTTTCATATTTCCTTCTTTTCCCATAGGGCTTTGCTCTGTGAGTACTTATGTAACTGGCTTACTGATTAATCAGGTCACATGTAGTGATTTTTAATGAACTGGGAAGGAATGCTCGTTACCACACACATATACATTCACTAATACACAGATGTATACACATCCACACATACCCACACTAATAAAAATTCTTGTATACACACTCATGTAAATATTACATCTGGTACAAATATATACATATGTAGCCACATTTACACACATTCACAATTTCACTGACCTCCAGATACCTCTGGGTTTGGCAATCATTTTTGACCCCTCGGGTTCTTCCCTCTCCTCCCTCTATTTCTTTCAGCTATTCACTTTTCCCAGTAGGATGACTAACTTAGGACAAATAACAGAAGGTGACACTCAACCCTGTAGGTAATAAACATATGGAATTTACTTTAAAAAGATGATACTGGCAGGAAATGTAGGAGGATTGAAAATACTTCAAACAAATTTATGAAAGAGCCAGAAAAGGAAAAGAAACTGACAGTTAACCCACAAGGAAATCAGTGAACTCTGTTCCAGGGAGGCACTGGCATAAGGTTCTAACTCAGGATTTTTTTTTTTTTGAGACAGGGTCTCACTCTGTTGCCCAGGCTGGAATGCAGCGGTGCAATCTCTGTTCACTGCAACCTCCACCTCTCAGGTTCAAAAGATTTCCCTGCCTCAGCCTCCCCAGTAGCTGGGATTACAGGTACCTGCCACCACGCCTGGCTAATTTTTGTATTTTTAGTAGAGATGGGGTTTCACCACGTTGGGCAGGCTGGTCTCTAACTCCTTGAACTCAAGTGATTCACCTGCTCGGCCTCCCAAAGTGCAGGGATTACAGGTGTTAGCCACCACACCCGGCAGAAATTCTTATATTTACACAGAAATAATTTCTATGGCATACAGAAGTTATTAACGGCACTATTTAATGGTCTATCTATATCCATACCTCTTGCTCTGTAACATTGTAATCTGGTCCTATTCCAGCTCTGGACTTGATCATTTATGCTGCCTTGGACAAGGAGACGGCTGCAGAAGCTGGAGAAGCCCCTGTGCATTTGTGCTTGCCCTCTTGCATGGTTAGGTTTGCATACTCTTGTACTCAGACACTGCTAATGAGAATGCATTGGGCTAGCTCGTTGGGCTAGCCAATGACACATATGTGCAGCTGAGCCAAGTGGCCCCAGCCAAGGCCAGCTGGAGCTGCTGATGGTCAGTTGATTCCTCAAGAAAATATGTCAGAGACAAGAAGAACAATTCAGCCTCAATAGTTGATCTGCAGACTTGTGAGATAAATAAATGATTGTTTAAGCCACTGAATTTTGGGGTGACTTGTCATGCAACATTATTTGTGGCAACAAGTAACTAACATTGAAACTGTTATCTAGAATTAGGGTGCTGCTATAACAAAAAAAATGGGCAGAGGTTAGAAAAATTATCAGGAAACTGCTACAAGAGGATGGAAAGATGACAACATGGGATATGCAGCAACAAAAAAATGAGAAAACTGCTACATGTGTCAATTCAGATGGTAGAAAATGTGCCTAATAAACTTGAGATTTGAGCAATAACATTTTCATGCATAATGTTGAAAGTGTCTGCTGCATACTGGTAAGATTCTACAAGAAATGAAAGGGCTAGAAAAATAACTGTCCAGTGCCTAAGCAAATTGAGAGAGACCATAGGGGAACTAGGACTTCTTGGTTGGAAAAGAAAATTGCTTTTCATCTGTCTCTTCAGCTGGCAAAAGAGTCTTAAAGTAAAATATAGCCTGAGACAAGGATCTAATCAAATACTTGTCTTTAAGACCGTCTATTAAGACCCTGGAAAGAAACAGGACAGAAAACAGCAGATCCTATAAGCTCAACAAATGTGCTACTAGGATTCTTAAGAGCACTGTCTCCCAGTACTTAACTTGCCCAAACAACCATGGTTGGATCTAGAGAGAGATCTAGCTCTAAAAGTATTGTTGGGTTGCTTTTGGTCCATTAGATTTATAAGAAACTCACAAAAGTTTTGATGGTACTATATTGACAAAAGGATCACCAGTTTATACTAAAAGATATTGAGACTCTTCAAAATGTAAGGAAACCTCTAGGTTTCTAATTTCCACAATCCGGAAACAGGCTAAGAAAGTTGTTTAAAGCACACAGGAGTAGCCAAGGGGGTAGAAAAGACATCTCAGACGGTACAGAACAGAGCCTTAGAAAACAACGGACTGGGGAGTCACTTCCAGGAGGCAGAATCGAGACCTAATCAAGAATATTCCCTCTTCTGGAAGAGAAGGTCCTGGCAGCATTTTCAGGGATGGAATTCAGGATTGCTATGAGCCAGTGTTTCTTACTAGCTTTCCATTCTTTCCTTTTTTGAATAGGATTGTCTATTATACTTACTCTGTCCTTTCTTACCCTATTGCATTAGGTTTGAAGGTCAAATTTCTTATCTTTTTCACTCATAGATCTTCAACTCAAAGCAATTGTACCCAAGGAGCCGCATTAGGGCCTGTTTTACACCTTGAGATCCTGGACCTTGAGCTTGATGCTATGATTAGATGAGACATTTAAGGATCTTGGGAGGAGGGAGAGAGTGTATTTTACATACAGGAATAAAGGAAAGAGTTGGGGCCAGAGTGTGAACATTCCACTTTCCTATCAGTTTCCATTCTAATTCCTGTATCAGCTTTACATTGCTACACATAATGCTGCATAACTGACCATGCAAAAATGAGTGGCCTAAAACAACCATCACTGATTGGCTCACAGGCCTACAAGTTTGTAATTTAAGTTGGAAATTTCTCCTGATCTTAGTTGGACTCATGTTTTCCAGGTCAGTTGGCTCTCAGCTGAGACTCACATTTCTGGTGGTGGTTGGCTAGTTGTTAGCTTGGGGCAATAAGGTCAAACGACCTCAGCTTTGTCAATCTCACTCTTCCCCCCCACGTCTTTCTCATTTTTCCAGCAGGCTAACCCTAGCATATACTCATGGTTAGCACATGGTAAATGCCAACTGACAGCATTAAGCACACCTGAGAATGACCCTATATGGCAGGTGCACCTGAATGTGTGTTCTGAGCTAGGAGGTTCGGGAGTGGCCAATCTGGAGAGTCATTCCTTGTCTATGAGGAACATCTGAGCTCCCTATCTGTCCAGTGGAACATGGGCTGTATGGGGGACTGAGACCCTGAGATTGGGGTTGCATGAAAGTTGCCAAGTGGAGGCTGTCAGGGAAAGGGTGTTAAGTGAAAATGCTATATAAGCCACATGTTTTTTTGCAAGCGGTTGTGGTTCTCCTGCCCAGCCCACCACCACTAGGCCATGCAATAATTCTGTCCAGCCCATCAACACTGGACTCTCTCCCTTGTATGTAAGCCCCCAGTAAAATCTCATGTCTCACTCACTGGCTCTGGGTCTCTTCTTTGGCCTCTTGAACCTGGTACCATCCCCAGCAGAGTCTACAGGGGTTCAATACAAGAGTTATGATGAAGGAGCCAGGGAAGATGAAGATTTGTAGTTATAAAGAGCAGCAAGACAGCAAGCCTCAATGCACAAGGACTTTCTCAGTCTCTGCTTGCATCATGCCTGTTAACTGCTGATCAGCCAAAATAAGTCACATATCCGAGCCCAGAAAAAAGGAGTGGACACATCAATATAATTAACCTACCGTAATTCCCAAACTGTGTCCCATGGAAACTAGCATCCCACAAGATATTATCAGATGCTCTACTTAAAAAAAGTTCTATGGTCATACATATTTGTGAAATGCTGCTTATTACATTCTCTTATTAAGTCACACCTGTTAGCCTACTGAAGGCTCTAAGAATTCCTATTGTTTACCTTGATTTAACTGGTATCTCCTACAATTATTTAGCCATGAAACACATTAATTATTGAAAATCTTAAACACATCTTGAGAACTGTTTGGTGAATCAATCTGAGTAACACCAGTCTATGATATAAAAAGTCACTGTAATAATTGCATTATAATAAGGAGCTTTACGAGGCCTAGAAGTTTTCATGACACAAGTAAGTAAACCACTAATAATTTTCTCTACTTTCATATGAGAAAACCAAGAAGCAGAAAAGTTAAGTAAGCCCCACAGAAAAGGAGCAGCAAAGCTGTGCTGTATCCTCACATCTGCCTGATTCCAAACACCTATCATTTCTGTATCTCCCTACCTGTCAAGGGTGGAATGTCAGACACCATGACAAATGGCAGGCAGAACAGCACAGGGTGATGGTCTTATAGCCAGGAAGCTGGCTTTAGTTCTGGCTTAGCCACTGACTAAATGATCTTGAACAAGTGACAGCCTCTTAAACATTTTCGATAGGAAACACCATTCTCTATGCTCCCATACAGCTAGAAGAATCTGGAAAAGATTTTTGTGAACAGTCTTTGGGACACAGAAATCTTCTGAGGCTTCCCCATGTGCTACAGTAAAAATGACCTCAAACGTACTGCCCTGTCATAAATCTAGTCCTGAACATAACAAATTCATTTTTTAATTTGTTTATTTCAATCACTTGAGATATTCAAAATAGCCTTCAGGCTGAAACTCTTCCCTTGCCCTTTCTAATTTTCCAGTGAAATCTCAATGATGTATTCCAGTGAGGGTATATTAATATTCTGAAGAAATACAATACATGCATTGTAGACTCTAATTTTAGAACATTCATCACTGAGATGGTTTTCTCCTTCCTGTCCTAATTTTTTTTTCAGATTGTCAGCCTGTTGAAGTATATTAAAGTAGGGGGTGACTTTCCTCTGTGAAACATTTCTTTCTTGAGGTCCTGCCCTTTGTGAGGAATGGAGGGAGGCCCAGGAAAGGGAGGATCCGCAGCCCTTGGCCACTCTGAGTCTGCACTCTAACTGGGGAGATCAAACGAGGAGCCAAAAGCCCCAGCTGAACAGCGGGAACAAAGTCACTTCATCAAACCCATTTTACTGTCATGGACTCTGTCCTGGCTGTATGTTACCATCATGCTGAGGCAATAGGTGAACTGGTCTCAAAGTCATTTCCAAATCAATTCTGAAATACACCTGGTTTGGGTGAGACAGCACCACGCAAGACATTCAAGCAAATTCGTCGTCTTGGAGGAAACATCCAAAATACATTTAAGCCTCCTATTCTTCTATGAGAAGCAATGTGACTCCTATGCTGTTATTGCCACCAGTGTAACAGTCTGTACCAGGGCTGCTTACTCTTCCTTTAAGGCACGGAGGGCCGTCACAGCAGGATTTTTCAATCTCAGCACTACTAACATTTTGAGCCAAGTATTTTCTTGTGGGGCTGCCCTGTGCACTGTGGGATGTTTAGCAGCTCTAGATGCACTAGATGACTACAGCAACCCCAGCCCCCTTCATGATGATCAAAGACTCCAGACCACTTCCAAAAGTCCCCTGGGGCGGGGGAGGGGGGGCAAAATCTCCACTGGCTAAGAACAACTGCTCCAGAGTATGAGAAAAGAAAAAAACAAAACAACAACAACAAAAAAAACACCTTTTTTTTTTTTTTGGTCAAAACTGATCCCCCCACCACCACCACCAGGTAATGACCGTGGGGTGCCAAGCTTCCCTCCAAGCCCCTGCCCTTGTGTCCAACTGAGACATCTCAACAGCTGTTCACACTAAAAACCCTCATCATTTAACAGCAGTTCTTTTCTCTTTTCCTCTTGTCCTCGACTGCCAACACCTTTTGCTGCTCTGCTCACCACGTTTTATAGCTCTTCATTAGGCTTCCAATGGGGAGAATGTTCTTCAAGCTTT
This sequence comes from Hylobates moloch, assembly GCF_009828535.3. Classification (NCBI taxonomy): domain Eukaryota; kingdom Metazoa; phylum Chordata; class Mammalia; order Primates; family Hylobatidae; genus Hylobates; species Hylobates moloch. The sequence continues at coordinate 104,904,195 of NW_026652279.1, read as the reverse complement.
TATAGCCATCACTCTTGACCAATTTGGGATGAATTTAGTGGCAAAATTGGAGAATAGGCACATTGAAGTCTTGCGTCCTAGTGGTGACTAATCAAGGTCATCTGCCAAGCATGTGTCCTCCAGTTCCTTCCTTTTCAGGGTGAATTCTCTGTGGACCCATCTAAGCACATTCTCAAGACCTCCACCTCTACAGAGCTAGGGTTGAACTAAGGGTCTTAAAAAGTCCTGAGTCTCAAAAAGGTAGTATCCTTTGCTTTAAATCATGAAGTGGTAAGATAGGAGAACAAGGATTTAAGGGTGGATTGATCCACCTCCAATGCCCCTGCATTTTCCTTCACCAACACACCAACCACACTCCTCCGGAAAACGAGAAGCAATGATTCAGGAACAACATGAAGGGCATTCCACATTTCCTCCCGCCTTCCTCACATACTAGAACACACATGAACATCTTTATATGTCTACAACATCAATAGATTTGATATTGTATCAAGTAATTTTTCTTTTTTTTTTTTGGAGATGGAGTCTCATTCTGTTGCCCAGGCTGGAGTGCAGTGGCATGATCTTGGCTCACTGCAACCTCCACCTCCCAGGTTCAAGTGATTCTCCTGCCTCAGCTTCCCAAGTAGCTGGGATTATAGATGCATGCCACCATGCCTGGCTAATTTTTATATTTTTAGTAGAGACAGGGTTTCACCATTTTGCCCTGGCAGGTCTCGAACTCCTGACCTCAGGTGATCCACCCGTCTCAGCCTCCCAAAGTGCTGGATATGTTTTAATATACATGCTTTAATTTTAAAAACATAACATTTACTCTGTGGCACATCATTTAATCCTCATAACAACCTAGCAGCAAATACCCTATTCCTATTTAACAGTTGAGTAAACAGAGGCAGTGATGTTTGCAACTTCCCCGAGATCACACAAGAGGCAGGGCTAATAAGAGGCAGGGCTGGGGCAGCTCCAGAATGTTCTAATTAGCTTCTAATCCTTTGTAGAGAAGGAAATGTTGAAATTAACTAAGTGTATTAGTTGCTTAGTGTATTTGTGCCTCTCTCCAGAGAAGCAGAACAAATAGTTTGAGTGGGTAGATGGATGGATAGGTAGACAGACATTTATTTTAAGGTATGGTTCATGCAAATATGAAGTCTGGGAAGTCCAAAATCTGTAGGGCAGGTAGGCAGACTGTAAATACAAGTAAGAGTCAATGTTACAGCCTTGAGTCCAAAACCTTCAGGGCAGGCCAGCAGGACGGAAACTCTGGCAGAATTTCTATGTTGCCATGTTGAAGCAAACATTGCTGCTTCTTAGGAAACTGGTCTTTGTTCTTAAGACCGTCAACAGATTGGATGAGGCCCATCCACATTATGGAGGGTAATCTACTTTATTCAAAGTCTACTGATTGAAATGTTAACCACATCTAAAAATTACCTTCACAGCAACATCTAGACAAGTGTTTGAACAAACAAGGGGGCACCACAGCCTAGCCAAGTTGGCACACAGAGTTAATCATCACCCCAAGGAACAAGAATAAGGCAGGAGTATTATTCTTGGCATCCACTGATTGCTCAAAGGGAAGCTGACCCTTCCAATTCCAGGTGCTTTGCTCGATGTGTCCAAAATAAGAACAAAGCAGTAGAAGAGCCACAAAGAGGATTATCACAGACACTAGAGGGAACACATCAAAGCCAAGCACTTTCCTCAAAGGAAGGTTGAGGGGAGCAATGCAGGGGGTGACAACCCAGGATGCCGCAGGAATGAACAACAGGGTGGCTTACTGCCTTGAAATCTATGCTTGGAGATTAGATCTGACTTATTTTAGGTAGGTCTAAATGTTAACATGTTCACAGGGCATGCCAACATCATGGGCATAATGGAATCCTGATAGGCTCTGAACCAGCTTCCCACCTAGACTCTTCTTCTATTATCCAAAATGGCTTGTAAGGGTGCTTAGGGGTGGTAAGCACAGGAAAATACCCTCTGAGTTCCTTCAGATTATTTCATCTAGCGACAAGCCTATGGGGCCTGAGCGTAAGTTAACATGCTTCCTTTGCAAGAGAGTGTTTCTACTGCCTACAATCCCGTCTGGTGCTGTCTGAATCCTTGGCTTGCTTTCAGTGATTTTATGTTGTTGAGGTTTTTTGGTTTTAATATGTTTTCCTCCTAATAAAAATGATTAGTGGAGAGAGGTCCTGTGTGCTGCAAAGAGAATACATTGTAGGATGTTATGTATTAAAAACTGGCTTGGGATCCAGGTGTCGGCTTCTTCCTACAACTCAGCTCAGAGCTGGTTCCAATTCTCTTTGCTATGCTCAGACTGGCCTCTGGAGAGCAAAATGTCCATGTGTAGAGATTTTGTGAAATGGTCACATGATATTTAAAAAAAAAAAAAAAGATACAGAGAGATGATTCAGTTGTTCAGGAGGGAGACCATAGCTCCAGATATATTCCCAGTTCTCCTCTTTGCTATGTGACCTTGGGCACTTAACTACTCTGTGCCTCAGTTTATCTACAGTAATACTTAAATGGTAATAAGACTTGTCAGTCTTTTTCCTACCTTATCAGTAGTAAGTTAGGATGTTAGAACACTCTGTAATCTTAAAGTATGTAAATCAAGCACAGCAAGATACAGAAACCATCAATATCATCATTTTAGGTCAAAAATAAGTTTTAAACTCCAGGTTCCGGTGATGAAAGGCTAGTGGTCAGAAATGCTGTCAGCTGGCCCACAACTCATCTCCATGTTTAACGTGCTCGCCTTCAGATCAAGGAGTCTTTAATGAAAGACAACCTCACAGTACACTAGCATTGCTGTAACAGCAGATTGACAAAAATGGAGACAGATGGCTGCTCAGCAGCAGGTTTTTAAAATGAATTTACTGTTTATGAAATGTGCTAGATTGATGGCGCCAGTGACTGAGTCTGCTGCTTAAAGGGAGAGATCAAGGGGAACAAGGACGATGACCTGGGCAGCCTCCCCTCCATCCCCCAGTCCCTGCTAATCCCAGACAGGAGGTTCAGGCTAGCTGCCAAGTCCCCAGAAGGGAAACAGTATCTGGACTTATGGCGACACTCACCGTGGAACAAGAGAACAGATTCAGCCCTGTTTGTTCTTTACATTGGCAAAGAAAATGTCAGTGAGCCCCAGTTTTGTGAAGACAGAGGAAAGATGAGGGCTCTTCTCCTGGTAACTGTCCTGTGTTCATTTCTTGGGAAATAGCTTGAGGGTGGGGAGAATGCATTCCCCAAAATGAGATAAGCAACGCACACAGTCATTATAGCATAATCATTAAAGAGACAGTGACTTGTCCTCATCAAATCCCCTGAAGTTTGACAACCTCCAACATCATTCCTTCCAATTCTGTATGATCATCAGGCAGTCCTCCCAGGCTGCGACGAGTCTTATGATGTCCTTCTTTTATATTGTCAAAGAATTTCTGCCAATCCCTAATAGCCTCATTCTGTTTCCGCAATCATTTTCTTGAAAGACACTGAAACTTCGTAAAACCACCTCTGGCACTTTTGAGGTACCTCCAGCGTCTTTTGTCAGGCATTGTGGGTGAAGAACATAAGGAGAGATCACAGCTGAGGAAAAGTGACCCTAAATCAAGGAGAGCTAGGTCTCTATGACCTGCAAGTGCCCCTGCCTGAGAGCTTCGAAAGTGCTCCCTCTATTGTCAACCTGGGGTTCTTTTGTCTTTTTACTGACTACACAAGGTTTGGCACCATCATGGATTTGCATTTGTGTGTATCATAAAAGTATTCCTGAGACAGCCAGCCCTAAGTGAATGAGGTATGACTGTAAACTGAAAAAGCATTCTGGTTTGACACTCAAGATACAGCAGCAATCTTCACAAAGCGCACAGCCAATGTACTTCTGGGAAGCCTCCAATGCCTGCCCCAATAGTCCCTGTCTGAGGTGCTTGCCACATCCAGGACACTGTCCCTGATGCAGCCTGGTACAAGGGCTCTGCATTCTACAGCAGGACCTCTTTTGGACATAGCTGGACAACCCAGTCAGAAGAGCTGGATGGTGGGACCTATAGTGACAGCCACCAGAAAGGAGACTCCACAGAAACTGGGAGAAACTCCAAGGCCAGACACCAGGCAGAGGTGTGAGGTTGGAGAAGAGCAAGCAGCAGTCAACAGGAATAGCAGAGGCAGGCCAAAATCACTGTCATCACAATGGCGGAGCAGCAGGTCAGGGAACAATCTCTCCTGCTCTCTTGATCGGCGTGGTCTTGAGGGAGACCTTCTCTATACATACTGAGCTGGTTTCCAGTCTCCCTGACTTCCATGTGTTTTATGTTTTTTAAGTGGGTTAACCTTAGCATGCTCCTGTTTCTTGAATCTCACAAGAGCTTAATACAAGTATCATCTCACTGCAGCTCAGGTCAGTGGAATGTAAGGGTCAGTGCCTGCCCTGACGGGATTTATACCAGCTACTCCTAATACTAGTGTGAGTCTCCTAAATAGCCTGTGGCTAGAGGAGGATTTATTCACTCACTTCTTCAGGCATTCAGCAGTCTTTACGAATGCCTGTTATGTGCTAAGCAATGTGCCAGGAACTACAGATACAAGAGATAATTAGAAATGGACCTCAATCTCAAGAGCATTCCCAAAACGCAAACTTCCCTGTCTGCAGTTCTGATTGTCAGGCAGCTTGCAGAGGCAAAGGTTTCCCATCCTGAATATTTTCAGTCAGAGATTATGGCACAAACACCACTGTTATATAAACACAACTTCACTGCCAGAGGATCAACAAGAGCTTAGGAGGGTTTAGTTATATAGACAATTGGGAAGAGAAAATTAGAGGGAAACATCTAAGGAAAATGATTGAAAGTTTAGCTCTTCTACTCAAAAGAGCCCAACAAAAATAAAAGATAAGCAGAAAAAAAGACACAAGCCCTAAATACTGCAAAACACTTTTTTAATGATACGTTTCCAATAGAAATGCAATTCCAACCTGCCCAGGTTTGGTCAGCAGATGGGAGAAGGAGGGTAATGACGGGTTTTTTGAGATAGGAGGAAGCCCGGATCCAGAGGAAAGTAGAAAATGACTGTTTTCCCTGGTAATATTCTAGGGAAGGAAAGGGCCGCTGTTGGCCCCCAAAACACTTTTGTGTACGTTAGAAAAAGATGCCTTCTCTGGGCAGACAAAATCCCATGCCAGCACTAATGCCTCAGCCAGTATCGTGTAGCTGGATTTCTGCCCTCTTTTCCCCTCTTGCCAAGGGTTCCTTGTGCACTTAACAACTTATAAACCCTTCATGTCACAGAGAATGGAGGAAAAGGGAGAGAAACAGAGAAGAATCACTCAGAAACAGAAACTGAGATAGAGACAAGGAGGAAGAAAGAAGAGAAAGAAAGGCAGGAGAGGGGAGAAAAAGAAGGAAAAAAGGAGGAGAAAGGGCGCGCATACGCACGCACACCAGACGCCTCAGACCTGTTTTTCCATGGTCAACCAGCGCTTGATAGTGAGAGAGGCCAGGCCAGACGGCTCCTCTAAAACATTCGTTTGGGTTTAAATCAACACATCCGTCTTAAGGAGTGACTCTTGTGATGCGCTGGGCTTGAGGCTCTGGACACAGATCTGGGAAATGGGCTTCCTGTCCTAAAAGGGCTACCGCCTGCTGGGGGAGCACAAAAGGAAATAAAATGTCTACCAACCACTCTGGGAGCACCAGCCTACACACAGTTAATTCTGACCAGAAAGGCTCATTTCGGGCAAAGGCATGGAAGTCTTATGACTTTATTACACATTTAGAAAGTCAAGCTTGACCAGAAGAAAACAACCAATTAACCATCCACCCATCCACCTACCAATCAACGAGGCAGGGCCCCTCCTCGTATTATTGAGGTGCGTAGGTGCTGGAGGCTTTAATAAAAATGCCAGCTGTCTTGTCAGACAGTTTCAACCATCACAATTTTCTGTTAAAAACAAAAACAGCTGATCTAATTCACTCCACCTGCATCACCACTGCCACAAAAATTTCCCTCCCACCTTCCCCCATCTGCTATGCGGCCTCATTTTGGAGATTCCTTTAATAGTATGGGGGAGAATCTCCTTGTAGCACATGACATTTCCTAGATCACTACCTTGGTTACCAGTTTAAAATCTTCCAAGCAGCTGAAGTTTAGAAACATCTCTGTTGTTTAAAATTCTCCATATATAGCTTAAAACAGCCCTGGTCATTGTCAACTCAGTTCGTTAGCTGAGGAAATACCTAACAGTCAACTGGGAGCTAAGCCCTATGAACATGAGCCTGGCATGTGTGGATGTATGCAGGAAGAGAGATGCTACAAAAGGAAGAAGCGCATTGAAAACAAAACCCACCTGCTGCATGTTTTTATCATAGCCAGTGCTCCAGGATTCTAGTTTTTTTGTTTCTCATGGTAATTCATTCAACACATATTTGCCAAGCCCTTGCCTGAGTATTAAATACCGAGCGAGGTTTTGCAGATACAGCAGCGAACGAAAGAGACTTAATTCCTGGCCTCAAGAAATTGACAATCTCATTTATAAAAAGAACTACAGCACACAATAAATTAATTATTCAATAAGCATTACTAAGTAGTAACCACAAGTGTGACTGAGGCAAAGTACAAGGCTCTAGGCAAGTGTGCAACTGGGGCATCTGATAAGGTTTGCAAGACAGAGAAGAGCCCCACAAGGCATGCACCTAAATTAAGACAAGAAAACTTGTCATGTTGGATCCCTATTCACTTCAGTAGGGACAGCACCAAGTTCAAGAAGCCAAGAAAGAGTCCCAGAACCAGCAAACGAGACACAGGGTTTTATCAGTGGGAAACTTACCCAAAGAGACGGTGCAGTGACAGCAGGCTAGACAAGAGAACCACCGTTGCTTGTTAAAAAGCATGCAGTTTGTACAGCACCTTCACTTAGCACCCTCTCCCAACAACCCCCATCTGGCAACCTTAATTTAACCCAACACAAAGGGCCTAGATACTCTGTCTGACCCAGGTTCCAGGTGGGGGGGGGAATGGGCTGGTGGCTCAGGTGTTCCTCATAGATAAGGAATGAATCTCCCGGTTGGCCACTCCCAGATTCCTGAGCTTGAAACCCACATTCAGATGTGTCTGCTTCTTAAGCATTCTCAGGGTATGCTTAAGTTGAGTTATTGCTATCAAATGTTTCTACCATGCACCACTAAATAGGAGTTAGTCTGACAAACAGGTAGGCGAGAACAGGCCAAAGGGAGAACAGCCACACCGAAAACCTTGAGGCCACTGGGGCTTCCGCCCAGATCCTGAGAAATGGTGGTGGAGTAGGTGGGGGTTAGATCACCGGCTCATAAGGCCAATTTAAGAGTAACCTCCATTTGCTGTCTTTGAGGCTCAAATATGGTTTTTCTTTTTGTCTCAGTTGTCTGAACAAGAAATATCTAGAAAGAAGTACCTGATCTTTAGTGTGAGATGGCTGCATCATGTGAATGCATCCTAGAAATAGCAATACAAAGAAGATAACCTTTGCATTTCAAAATATAGGACTACATGACACTCCAGTAGCCCCTTCCCTGCCTTCCCAGTTCCAAATACAGCTGCTGCGCCATCCAAGAGACGCCCCCCGCCCCCCGCCTTTCTTAGCAATGCCTTACAGAGCTTCCAGTAACTTCTATCAACTAGAGCTTCCTGACAGCTCGCCTAAGGCTGCCCTGCTTCTCTGCGGGAACAGAGCACAGCCTCTTAATGTTAACATCATCAGTTCCCTCTAAGAAGTTTAAATAGCACAAATGGCTTTAGTGTATCCTCTTTGGGTCTACATTCCTGCCATTTATTCATTTTAATTCCTTTCTCATTTATTTTAATCAGTGAAATACTTAGAAAAAAAAAAAAAAGAAAAGCTAGGAGAAGAAAATCCCAGAATTATAAGTTTAATAGTCCAAAAATGTATAAAAGATTTCAGTTCTTTTAACTTCCCTTCCCCTAGTCAGATTCAACTAAAGGTACACAATAGAGGGAGTCAAGGTATTCCTCTAACATTTACAGTATATGATTTTGCAGCTGAGTAAGAAATTGGCAGAACTCTTTCTGGTTCTGGCATTGCCGGAATTTGAGATACAGTTTGGTCTCCAGGGATGGGAGTTAAGTTCTGCCCTGGATTTCAACTCTGATTTAATTGCCAGTGGTAGTCGACAGCAGTCGTAATGATTCCTAGGCTCAGGAAGGTGGTGTGTGGTCAGCGATAGGGCATAGGAGTGCTGTGTCATGGTAAGCATGCCACCCATTTCCCATCGCTGGCAGAGTTCATGAGAAAATTCATGGGCTTTTGAGCTTGACAACCTGTGGTTGAATACTGACTTAGCTATTTACCAGGTTTATAATGTTGAAATTGAAAGGACAAGGCCGTAGAAGGGTCATCGGTCCTTCAGATCTTCAGGACTTCATCAGATTAAGTCACTAACATCTGCCCTGACCTGGGGAACATTTTTCCAGTCCTCACTACTGTTTGCACACAAACATGGTCACTTGAACAGTAATAACTCACATTTGATTCGTCTGTGGCCCTGCAGGATCACTTAATCTTTGGAAATTCTTTGCAAGTCTTTCTATAGGTCTCTATAAAGTCATCATCACAGGCACATAAACAGTCCTATTCCTGCAAAGTGCCTCTAGCCTATCAGGCTTAAAGGATCTTGCTGCCACTCCCAGCAGTAGCCCATTTCCTTTCAATATGCCCCATGGCAAAACAGTCCCCCACTAATGGTCTTGCAGGTACAGTGGGGACCACTACTCCTCCATCAGGTATCACTCTGATCCCAGGAACCCTCTTAGTGCCTAGCTGGATTGTGATGTGTGGTAGAATTCTAAGAATGACTCACAGTGTGGGTCCTTCTGAGTGTTAAGTGGAATCTGTAAATACGATGAGCTATCACTTCTGTGATTATGCTACCTTATTTGCAAAAGAAAGATTATCCGGGTGTGTCCAACATAAACCTAAGAAACTCTTTAAAAGCAGAGTTTTCTCCAGCTAATGGTAGAGAGAATAGGCGGAGAGATTCAAAGCACAAGAAGGATTTGAGGTGCTGTTGCTTGCTTGAAGATGGATAGGCAACGTGGGGAGAAATGCAGGTGCCTCTAGAAGCTGAAAGTGGCTCCCAGATGACAGCCAGAAAAAACATGGGACCCTCAGCCCTGCAACTGCAAGGTACTTGATTCTGCCACAACCTGAATGAGCTCGATAGCAGATTTTTCCCCAGAACCTCCAGATAAGAGTCCAGCTCAACCAAGACCTTAACATCAGCTGCATGAGACCCTAAGCAGAGAACATAGCCAAGACTGCCTGGATTTCTGACCTACAGGACTGTGACATAATGATGTTGTCTGGTATTGCGTTACACAGGATGGAAAACTAATGCCTGGCAAACGGGGAAGAACAACACTCCCACAGCAGTGTTGTTTCCGCACTCATATTTTATAGTTCAGGTAAATGAATCTTTCTGATCTTATTTACAACCTTATTGTTTTCCAAAGACCAGACGTGTCCAGTGGGCATTGGGCCTAAAGATAGTCATTATGCTGTTTTCAGAATTACCTTTCTCAGCTACTGGTTAAAACTCTTGTAGGTCTTACTTCTTTCTGACGAGTTCCTGTGGGAGGCTTTCCAGTTCCACCTTGAAGAGATGTACGAGGTTTTCTTGATTCATTTACTCCTTCATTTATTCATTAAACAGTGGAAACCCATCACATGCCAAGCTCTGTTCTAGGTTCTGGATACACAGAAGGAATGCATTAAAGTCCTATCTCTCATTTCCATATGGGGCAAAGAGGCAAACAGATACATATCTATGTTGGGTGATGCCTAGGGCCATGAAGAAAAATAGAGCAGGATAAGGGGGTTAAGAGCAACCCAAGAGTGGAGAACGAATTTTACAGAGTGGTCTGCAAAACCTGACAGGGTTGCTATTTGAGCAGGTGAAGAGTGAGCCATGCAGATGTGTGGGGGAAGAACATTGCAGTCAGGGGATTCAAGGATAAGGGTGCTGAAGTGGGGAAGTGCTTAGCACGTTTAAGGGCAGACATTGCTGGAGAGAAATGAGCAAGGAGGAGAGAAGCAGCAAATGAAACTAGTGAAGTATCAGGGCTAGGTCATGCCAGGCATTATAGGCCACTGAAGAACTTTGCATTTGACCCTGAATGAGATGGAAAACATTGGATGGATTTAAACAGATGAGTTTCATGATCTGAGTTGCATTTCCGGGGTAGGGGAGATACAGGGGAGGAAAGATGAGCTAGTGGGCTAGTGCAGTAGTCTGCTGAGAGTGGATGGTGGCTTGTCAGGGAGGTAGTAAGGGAGATGAAGAGAAGCTATTGGATTCTGGATATACTGGAAGATGGTGGTAACAGATTTGCTGATGTCTTAGATATGGAAGGTAAACGAAAGAGAAGAGTCAAGAACAGCATATGCCTCTGTCTGAACTCTAGCAGTGGATGTGGCTGAAGTTGTTTCCCAGGAGACACCCAGGTTTCCAGTCTGTTCTTCCAGTTCTCCAGGAGCCACCAAACATTCCTAAAGCCCATTGGTGATGTCCACACTTCACTTGAGACCCCTGCTTTGATGAATAAAAATGTGGACACAGCCAAGCTTCTGCTAGGCGGCAAGAACCCAGGTGAGGAAAATCTTCCAAGAAACAAAGATCCCTGGCTCAGCAGTCAGTCTGTTTTTGTTAACCATGAAAGGGCAGAAAGAAGCATGACAGTGGTTCCTCAGGCCCTAATTCTAACACACTTACGCATTTCTGCCAAGCTCATTTGAGTATGACATTGAAGTATGAATATGACGTCTGGAACTGGGTCCTAGGTGATCCTGAGTCTCAGCTGGAGAACTGGTCCAGAGAGTATTTCATGGGTTCTGTACCACTTCAACCCAATCATTGTTTTTGTATATGACAGAGAACAAGCCCTGGAATCCTGGCATTAAAATCACATGTGGTCTCTGAAGGTAGAGTGTCATTTTATGAACAAGAGGAGAAGTCTGAATAGAAGAAACCTTTTACATGGCTAAAACCAGCTAGTCTATACAAAATGGTGCAGAGCCATTCCTCCAAGCTCCTCCCACTAAACACACTGTAAAATTTGGAAATAGTGCAGTAGGCCCCAAAGAAGAGCAAAGGGTGGTAAAAACAAGGTGAGCTGGTGTGAGATTCCAGGACTTGAGAAACAACACAAAAGGAAAGTGATGGGGCGTCTTGCATCCCAAATCAGGCCAAGGGGCCAGCATGAGACAGCCAGTTACAGTAGGTGGTCAGCCCTAAAGCCTCTTGGTCCCCATGGTCCTCAGACTCTTCTCCCCGACTCAGAGACACTGGGTTGGGGGCAGGTGGGAAGAGGCAGAGCCCTAGCAACCATACTGACCCAAATAATACAACAAAGGCTCAGAAAATTAAAAAGCTAAAAAAAACAACTTTAGCTCATAAATGATTCTGATATTTTTGTAGCTAAGGATTAATAGGATAGGCTGGCATATATGGCAGAGTTGAGCTGCAGGACCAATAAAATGTTCTCAGTAAAAGGTTTCATCTAGAAATAGAGATGTCCAGGTAGGGTTGCTAGCAGTGAAAGCCCTTAACCTTAGCTTTATATTTTAAACACAGGCAGACTGAGGTTAAATTGAAATACACAATTTTATTGGTGTACAGGAAGCAAGAAAGAGACATTGGTCTGTATAAAGCTCTAAAATAAAATTTGATTTTCAGCGAAGGTGCTTTGGGGGAATACACATCAAAGCAGCTTTTGAATAAAATTGAAATGTGCTTTTGAGCAACATTTCAGGGTAGTGGACCCCTACCTGTATCAACAAGGCCTTACTTTTTTCAGGCCAATTTAAATATGAAAATAGACCATCTTCCTGAATCAGACCAGAATTTAGGATCCTAGTGCCATCATGAAAAGTATTATTACAGATGAGCAATGAGAAACTTTGGATAGTTCCCAAACTGTCCATATCTGAAGCAATAAACATCATAAGGTTGCCAGTTATCTGAAACCAAGCTGGGGAAGAAAGTAAAGTGTTGGGGTGGGTGGGAAGAAGACTGGTTCACCAACATTTCAAAGAAAACAGAGGTCAGATATGAGAAATTAATTAAGGATTAACTCAAGAATGTGAAATAAAATATCCCATATGGAGTTGCTATGTAATCAGTCAAATAACCAAACTGCCTCTTCTTACCCTCCCTCTTCGAAGATAAGATCCCCCCATAAATGACCTGTTCTGTAAAGAACAGTGGAAAAAATTGGTTCTTATGAAAATGGATTTGAAGTTTTTATGTTTGTTTGTTCTGTTTTTTTTTTCCTTTTTTGAGACAAAGTCTGACTTTGTCACCCAGGCTGGAGTGCAGCAGCGCAATCTTGGCTCACTGCAACCTCCGCCTCCCAGGTTCGAGCAATTCTCTTGCCTCAGCCTCCCGAGTAGCTGGGACTACAAGCACACACCTCCACGCCTGGCTAATTTTTTGGTAGATATGGGATTTCACCATGTTAGCCAGGCTGGTCTGGAACTCTTGGCCTCAAGTGATCTGTCTGCCTCAGCTTCCCAAAGTGCTGGGATTACAGGCGTGAGCCACCGCATCCAGCTGGAAAATCAATTTCAAATTTCAAGAAGAGAATTTCCCTAATAACACCCAGAGGTTTTGAAAACAAAAACTGTAGCTAATAAAATCTGGTTGGATATATGCCTTTCACAATGAAAAAGACTCCAAAATCTGTTGTACTTGTGTAGAGAAGTATTTTTTCAATCAATAAGAGTCTGAAGACCACCAAGTCTGCAAAGGCTGAAACCTCTGTCAACTATTGAAACGACAGCTAGAGTCATGCAGCCAGCTGCTCCCTGGAGCATGATGAAGCTGCTCACTGTCATCTCTCCAGCAACATCCCATGTAGTTTTCTGCAAGTGTCTTTGTCTTAATTTCTAAGACCTTAAAAATGTAAAGAATTTCTAGCTTGCTAAAGTCTGTATTAAAAGAATGGAATATAATCCGCCAGATTAAAAGTGAGTTTAGGGTTTTTTTGTGACTTTTTCTCCATTATAAAAATAGTACACATTCAATATTAAAAACCTTTGAAAATACAGAAATATATAAAGAGGAAAATGTTTAAAAACCCTTAATTTCACCATCTAACATTAAGTTCATTAAAAATTGGTTTGTATCTTTCCAGCGTTTTCCCTAAACATATAACTTTTTTAAAAATTGTAATCATGTTATACGAAAAGTATATATCATTTTCCTCTTTATATCTCTTAACACTTCTATCAAATACTTTTCAATACATGATTTTGAATCACCACATACTATTCTATCTCATAGATGTACCATAATTATCATCCTTATCATTGAATATTTAGTTCAGAACCAATTTTCTCTATTAAGAGTTTTAATGAATATCCTTGTATGTAAATATATTTTCTGCCTCTCTAATAATTTATTTCTGATTTGCTCACAGAATTAGAATGGCTGAGTCAAAGGGTATATAATGTGTTTAAGGCCATGGGCTAACTGAAACACTGCTTTTTAGAGAGGTGAATTAGATTTATACTCTAATCAGCCATGTTTAAGAATGCTTGCTTTACCATATCCTTGAAAGAAATGATTCTTAGCAAATTTGTGGGTAGACTTCTGTTTCCAGCATCGGCCAACTAGATTGTTGCAAAGAAGCCTTCTGGCTGAGAATAACCAGAGAAGCAGGATAATATATGTTGTTAAAATTTTTTTAAAGACATGAGACCTATCAAGAAAGTAAGACTTGTGAGGCAAAGATATGGAAGAGGAAAAAACAAAAAAAATGTAAACCCACAATTCAGGGTCACTTTGATACTTAACAGCTGTTACTGATGTTCAACGTGAAAGTGGTAGCTAAGAGTCTGAGAAACAGAGAAGGGCTTTTAAAACAGCTCCAGATTTAACGGTCAAAACTTGGAAATCACTAAGAAGAAGGGGCCCGGGTAAATACCCTGGGCTTTCAGGATTGGAGGCCTAAAACACATGGGTGAACCAGCAATAGACCACACCTCACACTTAAGCCAGGCTTGATTGGATTAAGGTGATCAACTTCCTTGCCTAAATGCCTGCCAGAAACAAAGTAAATCCTCTCTGGAGGGGATAGCATAGTCCAGAGCCACAAATTATCTCTGCCATTTTTCATGAAAAATATCTGAAGAGTTCAATAAAGAATAAATAGGTATACAAAAAAGCAAGGTAAAGAGAAAAAAACGAGAGAAAAAGAAACAGAAACAGAGCAGCACCACAAAAACAACCCAGATACTGTAGCTATAAGACACAGCTAGATATGTTCAATAAATTAACAAGAAGTTCTGACAAGAGTTAGAACAGGAAAATATAAAAAAGAATCAAATTACATTCTAAAACTGAAAACTATCAGTGAAATATAAAACTCAATAGATGGAAACAACATAAATATCCATCAACAGATGAATGAATAAATAAAATATGGTACATGTATTGTTATTCAGAAATAAAAACAAATGAAGACTGATACATGGTACAATATGGATTCACCTTGAAAACTATGCTAAGTGAAAGAAACCAGCCACAAAATACCACATACTGCATGATTTCATTTATATAAAATGTCAAAAACAAGCAAATCTATAGAGACAGAAAGCAGACTAGTGGTTGCCCAGAGGTGGGCATGATGGGAGGTTAAGTGGTGATGACTAAGAGGTCAGGGTTTCTTTTCCAGGTGATAAAAATGTTCTAAAAATGTTCTAAATGTAAAAAAGAAATGTGATGATGGATATACAACCATGTAAATATACTAAAAGCTGTTGAATTATACACTTTAAATGGGTGAATTGTATGGTGTGTGAATTAATGTCTCAATAAAGCTGTTTTTAAAAAATCCTCATAGCATGATTCCAAATGGATAGATTTAAAAGCCAATTAGGTACAGTTCAAGACAGGTGTGGTGGTTCATGCCTCTTGTCCCAGCTACTTGAGAGGCTGAGGCAGGAGGAACACCTGGGCCCAACAGTTCGAGGTTATAGTGAGCTATTATCACACCATTGCACTCCAGCCTGGGTGATAGAGTGAGACCCTGCCTCTAAAAAAAAAGAAAAGAAAGGAAAAAGATACTATTAAAAAGATATTTAGTAAACTGGAATATAGGCCAAAATAAAATGTATTGATTGACACAAAGGGACAAAAAGATGGAAAATATAGGAAAAAAACTTAAGAATTATATGGGACATGATGAAAAGTCTGAAAGACCAATAATGGGAGTTCCAGGGAGAGAAAATAGAGCAAAAGTAACAGCTGAAGAAATAATGATGACCCTCAATGTTCCAACAGAAAAAGGATACTAACCAAGCTCCATTAGCCACAAGAAAGATACATAGAAGGAAATCACACCTACAAAATATCACACTTAAAATTTTGAAAATAAAAACCAGGAGGAAATTAGAAAGGCAGGAAGATAAAGCTTCATTATAAAAAAAAAAAAAAGAAGATAAAGACATTTTTCAGTCAAACAAAACTAAGGAAAAAACCACCACAGAAGCTTCACACTAAAGGAAATACTGACTTTTTTTTTTTTTTTTTTTTTTTTTGGAGTGGGGCCCCTCTTTTTTTTCCCGGCGGGCGGGGGGTGGCAAGATCTTGGCTCACTGCAACTTCTATCGCCCGGGTTCAAGCAATTCTCCTGCCTCCACCTCCTGAGTAGCTAGGATTACAGGTGCCCACCACCACGCCCAGCTAATTTTTGTACTTTTTGTAGAGACGGGGTTTCACCACGTTGGGCAGGCTGGTCTTGAACTCCTGACCTCAGCTGATCTGCCCACCATGGCCTTCCAAATTGCTGGGATTACAGGCGTGAGCCACCACACCCAGCCAATACTGACGTATTCTTTAGGTTGAAGAAAGATGACTTCTCAATGAAGCAAGGAGATGCCAAAAGGAGTAACAACCAAGAGAACTAGTGACAATATGGGCAAATGTAAAAGAATACTGACTCTATAACACAATTGCATCCTCTAGGATTTAAAATTTATATAGAATCAACACACATGACAACAATATCACGTAAGTTGATGGAGAGGGAAGTAGATTTAAAGTCCTTACATTGTCTGGGAGAGGTAAAGGCATTGTTTTATTTTCTAAAAAGTCAGTAATTTAAGATAACTACTAAAATAATATAAATATTAACAGAGAACATTTGAATTATGAGAAATAATTAATTCAAAAGAGTCAATAAAGATTAGAAAAAGAAAGATAACAAGTGGGAAAAATAGCCTTTACTAAAATATATCAGCAAATACAGTACATCTATACTAAATACTTAAAATGAAATATAAAGATTGGTAGATTAGACTTAATAAAAATCAGCCATATATTGCTGATAAGAAGCAGGTACTAATTATAAGAGCATTTAAACATTGAAAGTAAAGAATTGTGTGATGTGTGAATCCACTGGTCAGATAAAAAAAGAAGGAAGAGATAGGACGTTGGAATTCTGAGCAAAGAATTAGCTGCTACAATTTATTAAATATCAGGAAAATAAACATTGAGGCAGGGTTAATTACCAGAGATAAATAAGGATGTTTCACAAGATAAAATGCTCAATCCACCAGGATCACATATAATTCTGAAATTATATGTACCTAACCCATATTTGTATGAAAAATATATAAAGCCAAAATAACAGAAGTAAAAGGACACGTAAAAAATTCACAATTACAATGAGAGATTATAACATAACTCTCTCAATAGATAGAACAAGCAAACAGTAAATCAGTAAGGATACAGATTAGTGCAACAGGATTACAAAACGTGGCCTAATTGACATATTTAGAACACTGAACATAATTTCAGAATGCACATTTTTTCAAGTGCACACAGAATATTTACCAAAATTGACCATATGCTGGAGAATAGGGCAGGTCTCAAAAATTTCAAAGAAAAAAAAGTCATACATGGTATATTCCCAGGGGACTCTAAAATTCACCTAGAAATTAACAACAAAAAAACAACTAGAAAATATACCTGGAAATTAAGAAATCCAATGCTAAGTAACCTAAGATTCAAATAAAAAATTATAATGGAGAGGGTGGAGCCAAGATGGCCGAATAGGAACAGCTCCGGTCTCCAGCTCCCAGCCCCAGCGACACAGAAGACTGGTGATTTCTGCATTTCTGCTTGAGGTACCGGTTTCATCTCACTAGGGAGTGCCTAACAGTGGGTGCAGGACAGACGGTGAAGCGCACTGTGCGCGAGCCGAAGCAGGGCGAGGCATTGCCTCATTCGGGAAGCGCAAGGGGTCAGGGAGTTCCCTTTCCTAGTCAAAGAAAGGGGAAACAGACGGCACCTGGAATATTGGGTCAGTCCCATCCTAATACTGCGCTTCTCCAACGGGCCTGGAAAACGGCACACTAGGAGATTGTGTCCCGCACCTGGCTCGGAGGGTCCTGTGCCCACGGAGTCTCGCTGATTGCTAGCACAGCAGTCTGAGATCAAGCTGCAAGGCGGCAGCGAGGCTGGGGGAGGGGCGCCCGCCATTGCCCAGGCTTGCTTAGGTAAACAAAGCAGCCAGGAAGCTCGAACTGGGTGGAGCCCACCACAGCTCAAGGAGGCCTGCCTGCCTCTGTAGGCTCCACCTCTGGGGGCAGGGCACAGACAAACAAAAACTCAGCAAAGAACCTCCACAGACTTAAATGCCCCGTCTGACTGACAGCTTTGAAGAGAGTAGTGGTTCTCCCAGCACGCAGCTGGAGAACTGAGAACAGACAGACTGCCTCCTAAAGTGGGTCCCTCACCCCTGAGCAGCCTAACTGGGAGGCACCCCCCCAGTAGGGTCAGACTGACACCTCATTCAACCGGGTACTCCTCTGAGACAAAACTTTCAGAGGAACTATCAGACAGCTGAATTTGTGGTCTCACGAAAATCCGCTGTTCTGCAGCCACCGCTGCTGACACCCAGCCAAACAGGGTCTGGAGTGGACCTCTAGTAAACTCCAACAGACCTGCAGCTGAGGGTCCTGTCTGGTAGAAGGAAAACTAACAAACAGAAAGGACTTCAACACCAAAAACCCATCTGTACATCACCATCACCAAAGACAAAAAGTAGATAAAACCACAAAGATGGGGAAAAAACAGAGCAGAAAAACTGGAAACTCTAAAAAACAGAGCACCTCTCCTCCTCCAAAGGAACGCAGTTCCTCACCAGCAACGGAACAAAGCTGGATGGAGGATGACTTTGATGAGTTGAGAGAAGAAGGCTTCAGACGATCAAACTACTCTGAGCTACGAGAGGAAATTCAAAACAATAGCAAAGAAGTTAAAAACTTTGAAAAAAAATTAGAAGGATGGATAACTAGAATAACCAATGGAGAGAAGGGCTTAAAGGAGCTGATGGAGCTGAAAGCCAAGTTTCGAGAACTACGCGAAGATTGCAGAAGCCTCAGTAGCAGATGCGATCAACTGGAAGAAAGGGTATCGCTGATGGAAGATGAAATGAATGAAATGAAGAGAGAAGGGAAGTTTAGAGAAAAAAGAATAAAAAGAAATGAACAAAGCCTCCAAGAAATTTGGGACTATGTGAAAAGACCAAACCTACGTCTGATTGGTGTACCTGAAAATGATGGGGAGAATGGAACCAAGTTGGAAAACACTCTGCAAGATATTATCCAGGAGAACTTCCCTAATCTAGCAAGGCAGGCCAGCATTCAGATTCAGGAAATACAGAGAACGCCACAAAGATACTCCTCGAGAAGGGCAACTCCAAGACACATAATTGTCAGATTCACCAAAGTTGAAATGAAGGAAAAAATGTTAAGGGCAGCCAGAGAGAAAGGTCGGGTTACCCACAAAGGGAAGCCCATCAGACTAACAGCTGATCTCTCAGCAGAAACTCTACAAGCCAGAAGAGAGTGGGGGCCGATATTCAACATTCTTAAAGAAAAGAATTTTCAACCCAGAATTTGCTATCCTGCCAAACTAAGCTTCATAAGTGAAGGAGAAATAAAATACTTTACAGACAAGCAAACGCTGAGTGATTTTGTCACCACCAGGCCTGCCCTAAAAGAGCTCCTGAAGGAAGCACTAAACATGGAAAGGAACAACCGGTTCCAGCCACTGCAAAAACATGCCAAATTGTAAAGACCATCGAGGCTAGGAAGAAACTATAGCAACTAACGAGCAAAATAACCAACTAACATCATAATGACAGGATCAGACTCACACATAACAATATTAACGTTAAATGTAAATGGGCTAAATGCTCCAATCAAAAGACACAGACTGGCAAACTGGATAAGGAGTCAGGACCCATCAGTGTGCTGTATTCAGGAAACCCATCTCACGTGCAGAGACACACATAGACTCAAAATAAAGGGATGGAGGAAGATCTATCAAGCAACTGGAAAACAAAAAAAGGCAGGGGTTGCAATCCTAGTCTCTGATAAAATAGACTTTAAACCAACAAAGATCATAAGAGACAAAGAAGGCCATTACATAATGGTAAAGGGATCAATTCAACAAGAAGAGCTAACTATCCTAAATATATATGCACCCAACACAGGAGCACCCAGATTCATAAAGCAAGTCCTCAGTGACCTACAAAGGGACTTAAACTCCCACACAATAATAATGGGAGATTTTAACACCCCACTGTCAGCATTAGACAGATCAACGAGACAGAAAGTTAACAAGGATATCCAGGAATTGAACTCAGCTCTACATAAAGTGGACCTAATAGACATCTACAGAACTCTCCACCCCAAGTCAACAGAATATACATTTTTTTCAGCACCACACCACACCTATTCCAAAATTGACCACATAGTTGGAAGTAAAGCTCTCCTCAGCAAATGTAAAAGAACAGAAATTATAACAAACTGTCTCTCAGACCACAGTGCAATCAAACTAGAACTCAGGATTAAGAAACTCACTCAAAACTGCTCAACTACATGGAAACTGAACAACCTGCTCCTGAATGACTATTGGGTACATAATGAAATGAAGGCAGAAATAAAGATGTTCTTTGAAACCAACGAGAACAAAGACACAACATACCAGAATCTCTGGGACACATTCAAAGCAGTGTGTAGAGGGAAATTTATAGCACTAAATGCCCACAAGAGAAAGCAGGAAACATCTAAAATTGACAC
>NW_026652279.1:104881253-104883958 GCF_009828535.3 Hylobates moloch | reverse complement strand
ACTAAAATCAGAGCAGAACTGAAGGAAATAGAGACACAAAAAACCCTTCAAAAAATTAATGAATCCAGGAGCTGGTTTTTTGAAAAGATCAACAAAATTGATGGACCGCTAGCAAGACTAATAAAGAAGAAAAGAGAGAAGAATCAAATAGATGCAATAAAAAACGAAAAAGGGGATATCACCACCAATCCCACAGAAATACAATCTACCATCAGAGAATACTACAAACACCTCTATGCAAATAAGCTAGAAAATCTAGAAGAAATGGATAAATTCCTCGACAAATACACCCTCCCAAGACTAAACCAGGAAGAAGTTGAATCTCTGAATAGACCAATAACAGCTTCTGAAATTGTGGCAATAATCAATAGCTTACCAACCAAAAAGAGTCCAGGACCTGATGGATTCACAGCTGAATTCTACCAGAGGTACAAGGAGGAACTGGTACCATTCCTTCTGAAACTATTCCAATCAATAGAAAAAGAGGGAATCCTCCCTAACACATTTTATGAAGCCAGCATCATCCTGATACCAAAACCTGGCAGAGACATAACCAAAAAAGAGAATTTCAGACCAATATCCTTGATGAACATTGATGCAAAAATCCTCAATAAAATACTGGCAAACCGAATCCAGCAGCACATCAAAAAGCTTATCCACCATGATCAAGTGGGCTTCATCCCTGGGATGCAAGGCTGGTTCAACATATGCAAATCAATAAATGTAATCCAGCATATAAACAGAACCAAAGACAAAAACCACATGATTATCTCAATAGATGCAGAAAAGGCCTTTGACAAAATTCAACATCTCTTCATGCTAAAAACTCTCAATAAATTAGGTATTGATGGGACGTATCTCAAAATAATAAGAGCTATCTATGACAAACCCACAGCCAATATCATACTGAATGGGCAAAAACTGGAAGCATTCCCTCTGAAAACTGGCACAAGACAGGGATGCCCTCTCTCACCGCTCCTTTTCAACATAGTGCTGGAAGTTCTGGCCAGAGCAATCAGGCAGGAGAAGGAAATAAAGGGCATTCAATTAGGAAAAGAGGAAGTCAAATTGTCCCTGTTTGCAGATGACATGATTGTATATCTAGAAAACCCCATTGTCTCAGCCCAAAATCTCCTTAAGCTGATTAGCAACTTCAGCAAAGTCTCAGGATACAAAATTAATGTACAAAAATCACAAGCATTCTTGTACACCAATAACAGACAAACAGAGAGCCAAATCATGAGCGAACTCCCATTCACAATTGCTTCAAAGAGAATAAAATACCTAGGAATCCAACTTACAAGGGATGTGAAGGACCTCTTCAAGGAGAACTACAAACCACTGCTCAATGAAATAAAAGAGGATACAAACAAATGGAAGAACATTCCGTGCTCATGGGTTGGAAGAATCAATATCGTGAAAATGGCCATACTGCCCAAGGTAATTTATAGATTCAATGCCATCCCCATCAAGCTACCAATGACTTTCTTCACAGAATTGGAAAAAACTACTTTAAAGTTCATATGGAACCAAAAAAGAGCCCGCATTGCCAAGTCAATCCTAAGCCAAAAGAACAAAGCTGGAGGCATCACGCTACCTGACTTTAAACTATACTACAAGGCTACAGTATCCAAAACAGCATGGTACTGGTACCACAACAGAGACATAGATCAATGGAACAGAACAGAGCCCTCAGAAATGATGCCGCATAGCTACAACTATCTGATCTTTGACAAACCTGACAAAAACAAGAAATGGGGAAAGGATTCCCTACTTAATAAATGGTGCTGGGAAAACTGGCTAGCCATATGTAGAAAGCTGCAACTGGATCCCTTCCTTACACCTTATACAAAAATTAATTCAAGATGGATTAAAGACTTATATGTTAGACCTAAAACCATTAAAATCCTACAAGAAAACCTAGGCAATACCATTCAGGACATAGGCGTGGGCAAGGACTTCATGTCTAAAACACCAAAAGCAATGGCAACAAAAGCCAAAATCGACAAATGGGATCTCATTAAACTAAAGAGCTTCTGCACAGCAAAAGAAACTATCATCAGAGTGAACAGGCAACCTACAGAATGGGAGAAAATTTTTGCAACCTACTCATCTGACAAAGGGCTAATATCCAGAATCTACAATGAACTCAAACAAATTTACAAGAAAAAAACAAACAACCCCATCAAAAAGTGGGCAAAGGACATGAACAGACACTTCTCAAAAGAAGACATTTATGCAGCCAAAAAACACATGAAAAAATGCTCATCATCACTGGCCATCAGAGAAATGCAAATCAAAACCACAGTGAGATACCATCTTACACCAGTTAGAATGGCCATCATTAAAAAATCAGGAAACAACAGGTGCTGGAGAGGATGTGGAGAAATAGGAACACTTTTACACTGTTGGTGGGACTGTAAACTAGTTCAACCATTGTGGAAGTCAGTGTGGCGATTCCTCAGGGATCTCGAACTAGAAATACCATTTGACCCAGCCATCCCATTACTGGGTATATACCCAAAGGACTATAAATCATGCTGCTATAAAGACACATGCACACGTATGTTTATTGCAGCACTATTCACAATAGCAAAGAGTTGGAACCAACCCAAATGTCCAACAACGATAGACTGGATTAAGAAAATGTGGCACATATACACCATGGAATACTATGTAGCCATAAAAAATGATGAGTTCATGTC